>NC_089745.1:2615917-2700917 GCF_040412425.1 Macrobrachium rosenbergii | reverse complement strand
TAAGGTATACTAATTGCACGGTTAAGTAGCATGATTTTTTTTATGTATTTAACTATATTCTTTTGAAGATTTAATACAAAATTAATCCCTTAAAATCTAAATTTTTTATTCTTTTGAATATTTAATGCAAAATTATTCGCTTAGAAATCTAAATTTTTTTATTTTTTTTAATATTTAATGCAAAACTATTCCCTTAAAATCTGAATTTTTTATGATAAAGTAAACTTAGAGAGAGCAATAGTAAATTCCTTTATACGTCATTTGTTCAGCTTTTTCTCTTAATTGTTTATAATTTATTTATTTGTGTTTATCCTGGTTGAGTACTCGTGTGTGTATTCAGCACTCTGAAAAAAAGTTGGTCGAATATGGAAGCCTTTTTTTCACATTTATAGGGAGAAAAATCTTCAGAAGTATTTTTCTCTTATGAAAATGAATTATTCATCTTATATCCAACGATATTTTATAAGTACTGACTCAAAGATGGCTAAGTTCACAAAATTTGTAACTAGAATGTTAATTCATCTTATATCCAGCGATATTTTCTAATTACCGACTCAAAGATGGCTAAGTTCAATATTTGTAACTAGAATGCGATCATTAATGTATTCCGGGTTGTGACCAGTCCTTGCAAAGTAGACCTTTTATAATAGCCATCTTTTAAAGAACTAATTGCCGGTCGTTACTCATCGCTTTGCATACAAATTACACACAGGAACTCGAAGAGCAGAACTGAAAATTAATTGCGGGAGTACTTTCATTCTGACTGCGTTATGTGTGTGTGTGTACTTGTGTAAACGGTATGTGCGTGTATACTTGTGTATATGCTTTTAAACCCTTCGTACAAGCTAGCTGTTTTGTGATTTCAGGACATTAAGAAACCTGGTTCAACTTATAAAAAAACTTATGTGCGTTCTGTGTACGTGTGTGTATGTGGTGTATGTGTACCTTGTGTAGTTTCCAATTATGCTTTTAAACCCTTCGTACAAGCTAGCTGTTTTGTGATTTCAGAAAACCTATCATTATGCGTCCTGGTCTAAAGTTATGAAAAAAACTTATGTGTTCTGTGTACGTGTGTGTGTATATGGTGTAGTTTTTGTTTGTGCCTTTGAACCCTTCTTACAAACTAGCTATTTTATCATGTCAAAACGCTTGTAATTAAGCGTCCAAATTCATACTTGTGAAAAAACAAAGTTGACACTCTTCTTCCTGTGCCCACGAAGGTCCCGAAATTAGATGCTAAGCTCCAAGGAGATTGGGTTTGTAGATCTTTTGAGTTTGTTTACTTTTATAGTTGCAGTTTGATATTTCTCTCCCATTCAGGGTTGTTTCTTATCTCTATACCGATGGTTTGCGAATAATTGGTGGCTGGGAGACCTTCTGTTACAGAGAGTAAGTGGTATTTTGAAAAAAAAAAAAATAAACGAGCCGTGATATGTGTTTTAAGGTTAGCACTTTTTCCTTGACACTTCCACGTTGTTTCCCTGAGAGAGAGAGAGAGAGAGAGAGAGAGAGAGAGAATTTGAATTCCCCTTGTATGAGAGAAAGAAAGAGAGAGAGATCCCCATCACCTTGTATGGTTTGAGAGAGAGAGAGAGAGAGAGAGAGAGAGTGAGAGAGAATTCCTTCCCCTTGTATGAGAGAGAGAAAGAGAGAGAGATCCCCATCACCTTGTATGGTTTGAGAGAGAGAGAGAGAGAGAGAGAGAGAGAGAGAGAGAGAGAGAGAGAGGAAGATCCCCATCACCTTGTATAGCTGAGAGAGAGAGAGAGAGAGAGAGAGAGAGAAGAAAAGATCCCCATCACCTTGCATAGCTGAGAGAGAGAGAGAAGATCCCCATCACCTTGTATGGCTGTGTGATTCTAATCTTATTTCATAAAACGAAATTCCCTGTGCGAAGGACGCGGTTTCCCTAAAGGTGGTATTCTGGGCCCTAGTTTATTTCTCACGCTTCTTACGAACTTTCTTTCACAAGTGAATTGAGGTTTATCGCAGACGTTTCAGTCAGCCAGAGCTTAGGAGACGATATATTATTATTGTAATATTTGCGATTGGATTTAGTATCGCAAGAGATATTTTAGAGATCTTTCAAATTTGTTTCACGAACCGCGAAAAGATGGCGCGCAATAATACCCCGCTGGGGGTCAGGTGTTCGAGTCCCGTATTTGGAAAATTTCATTTCATCTGCTTCACCTTCTTCCACTTTCTGTTATTTATCTTGGTTTCCTTATTCTGCTTTATACCACTTTTCTTCCATTTCTTCATATTCCTTCTTTTTATATTATGAAATGGCTTCATTTTTTCCATTTCGTTGTTACGTAATTTTTGCTGTTTTTACCTGAGAACGAAAATGTTAGCACTCCAATTGTTTACTTCTAGTAATTTTTATTTTATTGGGAAATGTCTTCATTTTTCACTTCTTTATGCCATGAATTTTTTTTTTTTTTTTTTTGGCTGCTTTACCTTAGAAACAAAAATACTAGCACTCAAATTTTTCACGTTTTGAATACCTTTTTTTTTTTATTTTTCACGTTTTGAATATTTTTTTTTTTTTATTGTCTTGATCCTTGGCAGAGATTTGTAAGTAATTTTTATGAAGGACTCGAAACCGATTCATTTCAAATCATGACATATTACTCGTTTGATGAACTAGATTGAAGTGGCGAGCATTTCTAATTTTGTCGCCATTACTTACGACAAATTAAATCAAAGTTAAGCCAATGGTGATATTAGAATCAGCTCTCTCTCTCTCTCTCTCTCTCTCTCTCTCTCTCTCTCTCTCTCTCTCTCTCTCTCTCTCTCTCTCTCGGACTACTTGGATTGTGCCATTTGAATAAGTCTATTCTGTCACTTTGGAACATATTACAGCATCCGTGACCATAGCTATTGCAATGCCAGTTTGTGTAAAACAAATCATTTATGTCAGTCTTGTATCCCATTTTGTTATGAGATTATAGTAAATGTTTGTGTCCTTTTCAATAGGAAAATGAGGAAAGATATATGCAAGTAAATAATGAAAAATACGGAGCTAAAAATGGGATATTTCTCATAATTTATTATAAAAAAAAGATTTGTATATAACCTTCTTTCTCGTATACCACAGCAGAATCAAAATCTTGTAAGTTAAATAAATAGTACTCTCTCAAGTGACGTTTGAGTTACCCGAGAAAACATGGTAGAAATTTCATATGCTTCTCAAATTATTCTCTCTTCTTCTTCCCTTCTTATTTTATATACCATTTCTTCACGTAACATGACTGGCGAATGACAGACGCACTCATGGCTGTCATGCGCAAACTCTTGGGCGCAGGCGCAGTGATAAATGTTGCTTCCAAGACCTTGACATGTACTTAGCGGTCTTCAGAATGATTGAGAATAGACATCCTTGCTTGCGGATTCGCCTTGGCTCCATTTTGGGAAAGCAAAGTGCAACCATTTTTTTCTTTTATTTGTTTATGGCACCAGAGACCGAAGGATTTGAGAAGGCAGGAGCATGACCTCCCCAGGCGGATCTTCTTGTAAAATGGTTTAGGACGAAGATAATCGTGTTTTTTATGGTGCGGTTTAGATGAAGTTGTATTTGTGTTAGCAGAAAGTCAATACTGGTATTTCTCGCGGTGGAAAATTGATTATTTTACTGTATATTAGATAGATTATTAAGTATTTGCTATGAACATTGTATAAAAAAAGATAAATATTTGCTGCAGTCAGGTTGTAAAATACTTGAAACAAAAAAATATGGAAGAAATGGAATGATGAAATTTCAAAATATATAGCTACGACATAAAAACCCGTTAAAAAACTACGGAAAGACAGTGAGAATAAAAACAGATGAACATTATTTATTCTATATGTCTGTCGTATCAAAAACTACGAAAGTAAAGTGAAAGAAGATGAGCATTATTTGGTCTATTGGTGTCGTAACGTTTTGTTTTGCCCGAGTGAAATGGGGCCGTCTGCTCTCTACAGCCTCCGTAGGCGATTCAACTTTTCTAACGGTCTTTTAATAACTATCACTTGTTCTGGATGTTGACCTGTGCTGGAGAAGGGGGACCTTTCTCCGTTCATAGTAATGTGTTATTCGACCGCAGAAAGTAATTAGATGTATTACATAGTTTGTTGTTGAAAGCAGCGGCCATATTGAAATCTCCCTGACAATTGCGCAAGAAATATAGAAAACTTACAATTTCTCCCTTTAGTTTCAGTAAATCATATGGTAGCTGTGCCCTCTAACAATTTCTTGCACAGTAGATGCAATAAGAAATCCCACAATTTCTCCATTTAGCTTTAATAAATCACTTACATTATGCTGGCCATACAGTAGCACTCGTTAGTATTCAGTTTCATAGTACATTGACTTTTTGGTTTTCTGTAAAAGAAAACTATTGTGCCGGCTTCGTCTGTCCTTCTGCACTTTATTCTGTCCGCACTTTTTCTGTCCGCCATCAGATCTTAAAAACTATACAGGCTAGAGGACTGCAAATTGGTCTGTTGATCATCCACCCTCCAATCATCAAACATACCAAATTGCAGCCCTCTAGCCTCAGTAGTTTAATTTTATTTAAGGTTAAAGTTAGCCATAATCGTGCATCAGGGAACGATATAGGACAGGCCACCACCAGGCCGTGGTTACAGATTCATGGGCCGCGGCTCATACAGCACTATTCCGAGACCACCGAAAGATAGATCTATTTTCGGTGGCCTTGACTATACGCTGTACAGAAAACTCGATTGCGCGGAAGAAACTTCGGCGCATTTTTATACCTTTTTACTTTGTTAACCGTCTACTGACATATCAATTCGAATCAGATTAGTACAGTGAAATTACAAAAAAGTATTTAGTCGAGGCTTATATTTTTATTTTCCTCAGAAACAACAAAAACTATTTGTTGGTTGTAGCGGGCATCGAAGTACCCGGAGGTTGATTGACGGCATTCTTAATAAACTTGATAAGATTTGAGAAGTGGTTTCCTATCCGAGTGCCTTGATGGGGAAGGTAATTACTTGCTCGTTCCAGGTTCCCAGAGAGGATGTTGTGTATAGGGTGAATGTAATTTCAAGTTTGTTTAGGAAGTCTGAAGTCTGATTGAGATATATTGTTTATGGTCAGTTTTGTTCACAGATTTTTATCCTTTTTATATAAATATTTTTATGGTGTAAGTTGTGAAAATAATTAGTATTATTCGAATATTAATAAAGTATTATTCATGAAAAATTTTTTTTTTTTCGCAAAGATCTTGTAAAATTTTTAGCCCAATTATACATTACCAACGACGGTGACCGTAGTCACTGTGACGCCAGTTTACAAAAAAAAATTACAAATATGATATGTAATAGTAGAGATTTTCTACTAGATATATTTTAAAGGTATACACTATAATATTTAAGAGAGCCAATAATTATATACGGAATACGACCCTCCTTATTCCCTTTTCACTTTTTAAAACACAAACTACATTAGCAGTAATTCGGACGATAATTATGTTCATCACGTGCTTTAGAGTACTGATCACATAATTATTGCTGGCGTGTATTAGGTACGGTCGTGTCAAGCGTGTTCATCCAGTTTTTGATTGGCAAATTGATAACTGAATCATCAGGTTTGTTTTGGCGTCGATAATCATTAAGATTTTGATGCCAGTGACTCGGATTAATCAGTCAATCTAACTTCGTAATTGAAAGGAAGCGAATGAATCACTGCACGTATTTAAACACAGGTCAAAAATATAATTCGAATTATTTCGTCAAGGGTTTCCTTTTATTTTACCCAGTACTTCTCCAGAAGTGTTTAACAGCATCTACGCAAAGTGGCAAAGGATTTTGAGCCGTATGCAAGATCCTTTCGCCAACAGAGCCTTAGAATAGATTATTTCGTCGTTCTGAGAAAGTATCCACTCAGCCGATTCCCAGAGTCTGTTTCACGAACTGTGACGACTCTCTCTCTCTCTCAGGGAAAATCGTGAGTATTACGCCTATTCATGTGACATCCTAAAAACTGTGTGGCATTTAGTGAATGTGGAGTACTTGCTGGATATGAGAGAACATGTCATATCTCTCTCTCTCTCTCTCTCTCTCTCTCTCTCTCTCTCTCTCTCTCTCTCTCTCTCAGATGTATAATGTTTAATGTACTTACAACCGGGCGGTTCATTTCGGAGGCAATGTCTTTGCAACGGCACTTCCTAAGTTGTTCGGTCCTTATTTCTGTGTATTAGTTTCTTGTCTTCCACGGTCTAGATAGAACTTTCTTCCTAGACCGCACTTGTCTTCCTCCCCCCCCCCAACCATTTGATGTCAAATTTTGTTTATATTTAAGTAAACAAAAATGTTCTTAACACTTGTTAACTTCCTCGATGTGGCTGCTGTCGTTGTCTCTATTTGTTCATCAATTTCCAGTACTTTCCGCTTTCGGTTATTTCAAAACTATTTCAGTCAAGCAGCTCTTACAAAATAAAATTACTTATGTAAAATATTCTGTTTGTTTTTATATCAATATATTTTATCTCTATTGCAGGATCTTTAACTTAATGAACTATGAATGGACGTAATGAACGCAACTTTGTTGTAGTTGAATACCAGAAGGTTTGTTTACATTGGTTACCTAAAACAACTTATCGTGATCTTATTATTACTTCGGCTGATTATAAGTATGTTACACTATTAGGTGTGTAATTATTTAATAGAGATAGTTTATTTTGCATTTATTATGTTTTTATAAGTTATTTTCTTGTACAGATGTGCTGTATTGATTTAAAATGGGCCTAGGTTAGTTTAAAATGCGTCTGCCATGTGACGGTAGCCTGTCGGGTATGCCTCGGTGTATAGATTTATTTTAATGTTAAATTGGATTAGGGCAATACTTAGGCAACCAGTATTAATAGGCCAGATTGTAAAAATTAGAAGAAGACTTTGATTAGTGCCTTCCTGCCATTTAACGTGGCTACTAGGGTCATTTTTATTAGACGCACCAAGCGTAAGGTTAAATAAGCTAGGTTATACGTAGCGTCGCATCATTATGCAATGCGATATCATGTTGCCTAGGCATTATTATTTTACTTAAATACCACAAGTTGATGTTGGAATTTGGTCAATTTTGACTCTTAATAGCCTACAGCATCCAGTCCCACAAGCGTTGTGTATAATACGAGCCCCATGGGAATCAATGTTAAAACATTGACAAAAGGTAATAACTTCTTGGTCATGATATTGAAGTAATGGGTAGTTGCAGAACGACGGGAATACCTCCAATGTTTAGCGTTACTTGGGTGGTTCGTCCCCCAGCCAGGTCAGGGCACGGTGCCATACGTGAGGTTAGGAAGGCAAGGTCTGATTATGTCAGGATATGGCATTCTACCAAAGGTTAGGTTTGTTTACGTCCGTGGATTCTGTCCCATCGTTCTACACTCACCCCCAACGGGAATAGGCTCTAACACTACCTCCGAGTGGAAGCTTAGTCCATATTTCCATTGTTAAGTGTTACCATGGGGGTCTGGAGGGGTGAAGCCCCCCAGCCAGGTCAGGGCACTGGTAGAAAGGATAAGGTCTGGATAGGTCAGGGCACGGTATTTTAGTAAGGCTAGGTTTGTGAACGTGTGTCTGTCATTCTCAAGTGGCCTCAAGTAAAGATTTACAATCTGGCGTAGGTTAAGCAGGGGAATTAGGAAGCACATCCTCTCGGGAAGTAGAATCTCTACATTTGCTTAAAAAGTGGTTATTCTTCAAGAGGTATAATTTATCACTATTTTCCATATAGTTTTATGGAATTTAAGATGAGAGAGTATTTATAAAGTATATACAGTAGTTAATGTTTATAAGAAATTTAAGGTTTTGCCTTATTTTTAATCCAAATAATTTACAAACCAAAATATATATCCCACTTTGTGACTTTAGTTGTTGTGATGCCAGATTTTAAAACCAGTAAATCACTCCTTTACCATAATCTGAAGAAGATATTAGAATATTCCTCAGTGTTATGCTTCTTCAACCATTAACCCCCTTGGATACTAGTTAATGGGAAATATGATTAGTTTCAAAATTCAAGTCTTTTAGGAAACGAAGACTTTCCAGTAATGTAGTGTATATTTTCATGCCTTTTAGTTTGTGGACCTTTTATGTACTTTTCTCTTTTGATTTCAGTTTAGTGTTGTGGAAACAAGAAGAGAAACTTTCATACCATTGGCACAGAGGCATTTATTAGTATGTCATCGGAAGAGATAGATCCAGACTCTGCCGAAAAGAGGCCTCAGTTTGGAACCAGGTTTTTACTGGACAAGAAAAATGTTTTTGAACATAATGCTTGGTAAGTAATTCCAAATCAGCTATTATATAACATAATGCATGGTAAGTAATTGCAAATCAGCTGTTGTATAACAAAGTGCAAGTGAAAAATCTGATGATTTATTCTTGAACTTTTAAATTTTTAATAGATTTAAGTTGCAAATACTGTTTAGTATATTCTTTAGTAAGTGGCAGGCTATGTGAAACAGGGAATCAAGTAATTACAAGCTATAACAGAGTACCTTAACCTACTTCTGAATGGTGGTGGTCTTCCATCCAATAAACTTATTGTATTTGTTGAATATTCATCTCTTCATTGATGTGGTCACATATGTTTGACCTGAGAGTATTGATGGATAACCCGCATGGCCAAATCCCAGAATGCTGAACAACATTGACAATTACACACTGTTTATGGTTGTCTTATTTACAAAGGATAATGAATATCAAGTTTTGGAAACAAATCCATGAAAGAAATTTTGCCAAAATCTTCAACATTTTATGTTAATTTTTTTTTTTTAACTTTTAGTGGTTGCTATTTTTAAATACAGATCGAGTAAAACAGATGTTTTGCCCACCTATTTGAGAGTAAGGAATATTAGGTTAAGTGGTCTGGTCAGGTAGCAATTGAAGACTTAGAGAGTGGTCTTAGGTTATGGTAGGTAGCAATTGAAGACTTAGGAAAGTTCGGTAGTTAATTGTAAGAAGAGTTAAATACTGCACAGGTTCCTCTAAATGCTGAATACATGGCTGCTTGTCTGTTTTTCTGTCTGTTCCTCATCAACAAACATTAATAAAACCATCTGGCATCATTAGTAACACCAGGAAAATACCAAACTTTGAAACAAAAGAACTGAACTGCAGCTATTTGCTTTTCAAATGTAATTTAATAATGTAACGGTATCCAGTTAAAATTTTGGATAATCTTAACATTTTGTTACCAATTGTAAATCTGATAGTTGCGATAGTTTTAGTAATGGAGTTTGAACTTGATCAGTTGAGAACAATGACTTGACCTTAGTTATTGGAAATCATGTACACCTGTCAGTTTAATTCTTTGATGCATTTTTGCTTTTGGTAGATATATTAGTCACCAGAAAGTTTGATTCTTCTTAACTTTTATAGACCAGCCTATTGTCCGACTTCTGTGTGGTTGCTGTGTGCGTGGTGCTGATTCTCGATTTCTGAGTCGATTAAGGAGGGTGACCACAGTAGGTGTTGATAGTATCTTTCCAAGAGCACGGCTTTATTGTGAAGACACTCAGTCACGTCGAAAACCACAGGGAGGGGGGAGAATGCTGAGAGACTGGAATGATGTGTTTAAATATAATGCTTGGTAAGATTTAGTTTTATATTAGCTGCTTGACTTTTCCCTTTTTTTTTTTTGTAGTCTCAGCAAGATAAGAAGATTGATATGATTATTAGTTTATGAAACCAAAAGAAAGTTGTGTTAAATTTACATTAGTGTAACCCACTGTAACGTTACAAAAGTTTTAGTACCATAAAATCTTTACTAAACTCAATATGGATTCTCTCATTTGGTTGTGGAGACAAATTCTTCCAGAGATCTTGCAATATAAGTTAAGGAAGATTCCCTGGTGTCAGTCTTGGAGATCTAGTTTATATTTCATTGTATGGAACCCATTATAGCACTGATCAAGCTTTACAAATGTGTCAGCGTGTGTTTGTTACAAAGTTATACAGTATTCAAAATTACAGGGTACTTTCTCTGTTGTCTAGAATGCTCTAGATACTGTAGTGTTCCACTGAAAATGATTGCACTTACGTTTTTATTTAGGGTGGAGGTTGGGTGAACCAAAATAAAATGGCATTGTAAAGTACTGTACGATAAAACAGTCAGCTGATGTGTTATGCTTGGATGTTACAAAGAAATAGTTTTGTCCGCTAGATTTTTTTTTTTTTTTTGTGATAAAGAAATACCCCAAGTCTCCCATTGTTCAGATTTTCTGTCAATATTCAGGTAAAGTTTTAAAGTCAGGGGACCCTGAGCTTTTGTTCACAACCCTTGGGTTAATAAGACATCCCTGTAAGAGCTAAAGTGTGTTCAAATGCAGTAAGCAAGAAATCTTGTATCTTAGGAGGCAACAAAATCCACAAGATTCACGGAGGTTATGAAATTCTCTTCAGATCAAAACTCAAGAATGGGATTGATGCTATAATTACGCACAAAGATGATTCCCATGTAGCAAAATTATTTAGTAATGCTGTAATTTTTACTGCTGAATTGACAGCTGTAATAAAATCTCAAGAATTCGCAAACAAAACAAATGGCAGAGATTTCTTTATTCCTATTCCTTTATAGCCCTTAAAGACTGCAGGCAGTTCAGTCTTGCACATTTGCCTGTTCAGAAATCTGGGGATGGCTCTGTTGGCTAGCATCTCATTACAAATTGGTCCAGTTTTTTAGGGTGCCAGCCCATGGGTATCAAAGCTAACAAATTGGCTAGCGAAGAGGTCACATATGTGGTAAAATTTGATAGTGTTTTATTACCTCTGTTGTCTATGCTGATATGAAAATGCCTATTTGATCATTTGTCAGTAAGTACAGCAAAACAAAGCAGATTTTGTATGTGAAGAACTTAGAATATCAGAGGACCTGTCTTTTGATCAACTCTTGTTCATCATCGTACCAGAGCAGTCATTGGCTTGAGACACTAAGCTTACTAGAATGAGGATAGATTATACTTATTTAACGATCAAGTTTATATTGTAAGTTGATGGGTCACCATTGTTTTACTTTAATATCCCTTATATTGTAGAGTACACATTGGTGAACTGTCCCAGATATATAGATAAGAGAAAGCTACACCATATTTCACAGTCCATAGAAACAATAACGATATCAGTATCATGGAATTTTTAAAGATATTAAAATTTTTTATGCTCTTTAACCATGTTTATGCATTGTTAGATTATTAGTTATTATTCATTAACGTTTTACTATGAAAAACCCATCAGTTCCAGTGCCAAGCCTTCTGGCCAAACATTCAGTACCCAGCGGAGAGCAATTTTCAGGGACAATGTTGTACCATTTCAGACGAAGCATTTTAATTGTACGGTGTTTTTCAGGGACAATGTTGTTTGGGATGATGCACAGGAAGCTGCTGCCAAGTCAAAAGTTGAAGAGAATTCAGAAGTTGTGATGACTCCTGAAGAAATAGAGAAACTGGACCAAGAAGCTGCAGCCCACTGGGATGCTTTCTATGACATTCATCAGAATAGGTCAGTTTCCGTTTGTCAGTTTGTTATGACACTGATACTGTTATCCTTGTTCTTCTTCTGTATCTAAAGAGGTTGTATTTTCATATTGGTTTCTTTGTTAGCAAGGCTATGTAAATTTCTGTAGAAATTTTACAAACAATCTTCTTGACCAACAAATCATTAGATTCTGGGAGAGAATGTAATGTTTTGTAAGGAGGGACTCTTAGGAGGATGCATTACACAGCCTTCTTACACCAAAACCTTTGGGCCATCCCTACACGAGTTTTAAAAGTTTTGGCTTCATGGTCTGTTAATAATAGTAATCTTGATGTCTATAACTGTTTTCCCTGTGGTGTGGGTAATGATAATGATGATATTCAAGACTTGTTTCCATAATCTTCAAAATACTAACACCATAAACCATTATAAAGTTTATATGTATATAAGTAACTAAGTTTAGTACAGCAGTTGCCTATTTTGGGATAGATTGCTCAGTCTTACTGCAGGTTTGTGGTCACTGAATTCTCTTTTCAGTTCCACTGTTGTTTTTGGTTTTGAAGAAGCAATCCTGTTGTCATCTAAGACTCCAAGCAGTTCCTTTAAATTGTCAGGATATATCCTGGGTTCAGAGCATTGCTAATGTATCATTCGGTTATTTAGTCTTGTTATTGATATGAAATCTTCAAATGTTAAGTGTTTCATAACAGTTCACATAAGAAGCAATGATCATTCAAACTATCACCTTTCAAAACATTCTTGTATGCTTGTATTATGAAGAAAAATTTTTAGTGAACTTTATTTTTTGTCGTAAATTATTGGAGTAGTTGTCTTATCAGACTACATCTTTGTTTGTACACATATATTGATTGTAACTTGCTATGTGAAGGCATGAAGTGTCAATATTCCCAATATTTTTATTGAGATTTTTTTTTATTTTGCCCTCATTGTTGAAAATCCAGTGTTTTTCAATTATTTTATTAGTGCTCATACTCACTTTTTTCCAGGTTCTTCAAAGACCGCAACTGGCTCTTCACAGAATTCCCAGAACTAGCACAAACTTACTGTGATTCTAGTAATTCAACCGAGGTATCCAGTAACAGTGAATCTCAGTGTAATGAAAAGTTAAATGAGTTGAAACAAACTGTAAATGATACAAAGGCAGAGAGAACTAGTGTCTCAGAGGAAGACATTACACCTTCAAGTAGTGAGGTAGTTGATGGTGAAGTAATAAGTGAATCTTCGGTGAATGATACGGATGAGTCTTTCCCAGGTGAACGAGCCAAGTTGCGCATTTTGGAAGTTGGTTGTGGTGTTGGTAATACTATATTTCCTATCTTGAAGACCAATAATTCTAAAAAGATATTTGTTTATGGGTGTGATTTTTCTAGCCAAGCAGTTGATATTGTCAAAGCTTCTGAAGACTACGAGAAAGAAAGGTAAGGAAATTTTGGGGTTTGTACAGTAGTAGAATTAATTTTAGTTGTTAAGACGTCACTTAAGCTTATTATTAAGGATGTTCAGGTCATTTTGTTTCATGTCAAAAATCAATCTTCATTTTTCAAATTATAAGATCATTTGCTACCAAAATGAGTGAATTTGCACTTTCTTCATGTATTAATATTCATTAATGCATGATTTCAAGTATTTTATTCTTCATCTTATTCTTCTTTTGCTTCATTCTTATTGAATAATTAAAATTCAGTTTCATTAAAGTAGCATTAATGAGTGTATGCACAAAAATTTATATATGAATTTGTTAGTACGCATATTAAAATTTAAGGCTTATTTAATTTACTCTGTAAATTAAATTAGTGCAATGTAAAAAGAATTCCCACATCTAGCCAATCAAAACTACATCTATAAGTCACAAAACTGGCATAAACATGAAACTGAGCTGGATAACAGTTCAATTAAATATTAACCTAAGGATCGCAGATACAGCAGTCCTAAGAATTCTTTCAAACATTTGTGAAGTCACTGAAATCTGTTACAGTGAACGATTGCCAGAATATTGGAATGATAACATTAATAGCAAATTAAAGCATGTTAAACCCTCAGTAGTATTATGGCGGTTGTCTGTGTGAACAAATGTAGAAGTGGTGTTCACCTATATGAGAATTAGGCTCTCAAGTAGCGTATGGGTTTTTTTTTTATTTATTCTTCCATGTTTTGAATACTGTTTTCTTGTTTTGTCAGCAATAAATGACTAGCATGTTAACTTGCTGGACGTAAACTAGAGTTCTTTTAAATTTGTCATTCCGTATCTTAGTTTTAATCCCTTGCACAGCTCATTGTGCATGTTTCATGATCATATGATCATCCTTTGCATTCAGATATTACCAGACTAGAACATGTACCAGTTAAACTAGATATGTTGCTATGCTAT
The DNA here is from genome assembly GCF_040412425.1 of Macrobrachium rosenbergii. Classification (NCBI taxonomy): domain Eukaryota; kingdom Metazoa; phylum Arthropoda; class Malacostraca; order Decapoda; family Palaemonidae; genus Macrobrachium; species Macrobrachium rosenbergii. The sequence continues at coordinate 2,687,038 of NC_089745.1, read as the reverse complement.
GTCTTGCTTATGTACGTGAGTTGGAACTTCCCAAGCTCAAACTTGGTGCAAATACATTTTTGTTGAGGAGCTTATGTGAGCTATTTCATAGTTAATGTTTTGTGTTTTTCTTATAACTCTTGTAGCCAGTTGTCTACTTTTTATTTTTCCATCTTTGACTGCTTTTCCTTTTGGGACCTTTGATTTTTTTTTTTTCAGCTCGCTTCCTTTTTCAACTAGTGTTGCAGCTGGGCTAATGACAGTGATAATATTGGACAGAAATCCCTTAGATATTTTCAGAGTTTAAACATTTTCAGCTTATCAGTAAAATTACATAATTGTACTCCTTTTAAGACACAAGTGCTCCAGGCCTGTTTTTTGAGAGTCAAGAATTTTTATCTTACTGGTTTGGATAAACTAGTTATGCAGCCTTGTGCATATATATTTATATGAAGAAATAAATAATTTGGACCAGTCTTAAGTGTTAAGAATGTTCACTTTCTTAGTCATCTGTGAAAAGTATCATAATTTAAATATTTTGGATAATTACTGTGATGATAAATTTTTGTGAATATTGTTCAATTTTTGCAATTTTACAGATTTTTTATCCTATTCCTTTCAGTACCCTTTGTATTACAATATTACAATCAGTTCTCTGAAGAATGATTATTATAATCATTTTTCCCCCACATATCCATAAAACATTAGATGATATTGATGCAAGTTTTTGGTTAATTTGAAGTTTTTGACAGTGATAATTATTTAATGGTAATTCTTTTTTTTTCCAAGGTGCTTCGCATTTGTTTGTGACATAGCCAGTGATGAATGGAATGCTCCATTTCCAGAAGGTTCCCTGGATTTGATAGTGTGCATTTTTGTGTTGTCTGCCGTACATCCCGACAAGTGAGTCAGTTGCAGTGTTGCCTCATATTTTTGAGTTCTAGGGTTACAGGCAGTCCCCGGTTTACGACGGGTCCGGCTTACGACATTCCGAGGTTACGACGCTTTTCAAATATATTCATCAGAAATTATTTCCCAGTTTATGACGCATGTTCCAGGGTTATGACGCGTCGTACGCCGATCCGACGGAAGAAATATGGCTCCAAAATGGCAGAATAATCAAAATTTGGAGTTTTTGATGAAGAACTCAATAAAAATGCAGTTTACATCTATTTCAATACACCCAAAGGATTAAAAGTAAGGTTTTCTTAGGCTTTTTGAAGATTTTTTGGTTTACGACAATTTTCGGTTTATGACACGGCGGAAAATGGAACCCCAGTCGTAAACTGGGGACTGCCTGTATTTTCATAAATTCATTTGTTCATTACTGCCCATTAAGCATAAGGTGCCATTTCCATGTAGAATATGTCCTTGTTGTCCCAATTTTGCTCTGAAAAAATGGCCCCGCTTAATTCAGCCAGACCCCTCCTGCTAAAGCTAAGAATTTTTTATGAGAATGTTAGTGAAAGATGGGAAGTACAGTAGCTTGGCATTGGAAATCACATCTGAATAGTACTCAAATCTCTCATGAAGTATTTCCCTCATTTTCTCTTAGTCTTAGTGTTATCTGGCCGAGCTGAGAAACATCCCTCAATGGACTTATGGAATAACTTGCTCACAAGTGCATTACAAACTGAAAGTGTTTTCTTTTTCATCTGAAGATGTTGTCATTCATTAAAGATAAAACTAGATTAACTTCATCCCTTGCCCAAATATATTTGGTACACGTAAGTCTCCCAGACCTGTGGAAAAGCGGATGACGTCATGGAAATCTCTCAGAGATTTTAGTCAAAGGTTGAGCATTGTCAGTATAATGGTAAATGCTAGGCTTGAATTGAAATCCCCAGTGCTATTTTGATCATGAAGGAATTGATACATATTGACCCACTGTCTCACTGGATCTTAGTTGTATATTTGAATAAAAACTTATTACAGTACAGTTAGCTTGTTTATTGACATTCAAAAAATATATGATACTCCCAGAAGATAGTCTGTTTTGAAATGCTACTTAGAAATGGTTAAAGGAAGTAATTTGTTTATATAAAAAACTTCCTTTCATAATGTTTCAACAACATGACCTTGTAAATTATTCAAAGTGCAATAAAAATTCAAATAACTTCATAACTTAAAAGTTTAACTGGAGAGATGTATCCATTGCCTCAAGTTATACTTGATTTCCTTTCTTTGCAAGAATACAAAGACAGTGAGTTCTTGTCTTTAGACTGGGCATGGACAAGAAAATTATTGATTGGGATTTTGGGAAAAACGGTAAATTACAAATTCCTTGGCTGTTATTAACAGTTTATTTAGTTCAAAAGAAAGCTGACACTAAGTCTTACTGGTATTTATAAATTATCATGTATGTGGTTCACTGCATTTACAGATTTTGACATTTTTGTATGACTTTATTGCAGGTTCAGTCTAATAGCTAAAAAAATGGCTTCGTATTTAAGACCTGGAGGTATGGTCCTTTTTAGAGACTATGGTCGATATGATATGGCACAGTTGCGTTTTAAGAAGGGAAGATGTCTGTCAGAAAATTTTTATGCACGTGGAGATGGAACAAGATGTTACTTCTTCACACAAGGTAAGAATCATTGATGTTGCCTCAGTGCTGTTGTCATTGTTATGTTTTAACTGTCTTTTGAAATCTGGTTTGGGGTACTTAAACTTCCTAGTTGTAAATGACTTACTGATCTCATTCTTGAATTGCAATTGATAGATGGCACTGGACTGACCAATTTACTCCTTTAGGACAGAGCTGAGGTTATTGCTGATGGTATAGGTTTGACTCCCAGACCTCCATAACACTAATTCAAAGTAAAGTGTGAAAGTTATACTCTTGTTTCACTGTTAACTGTCAATACTAGTCATGAAGTGTAATTGTATACTGTACTAGAAATCAAATTTGGGATTATTCACCTCAAGATGTCATACATAAAGGGTATGGATATCAGTAGGGATCATCCAAATAAAGTTAACTGTTGATGCAGTAAGTACAGGCTATTCAAAATCCCATTACTAGAAATTTCCCAACTTGTCTGAATTTTCAGTCGCCTCTACAGAAAAAATTACTCTGTGCTAGAACTTAACAAAAAGATAGCAGATGACTGCATAAATGGTATGTCTTTTCCTTTTATTTTCAGATGAAATTCGTCAATTAATGACAACAGCTGGTTTGGAAGAAGTACAAAACCTTGTTGACAGACGACTGCAAGTTAACAGAGGAAAGCGCCTGACAATGTATAGGGTCTGGGTGCAGGCCAAATATCGCAAACCTTTGCAGTAAAATCTGCCGGCGTGTTGATGAGAATAAAGATATCTTCATTTGAATTTTAGTATTAAACATAAATTTTAAATCATAGATAGCAAATCTATGTAACCTTTTAAAAATTTGACAATAGAAATTAATTTTACATCAAACCCATTATACACCTATAATTTAGCCCAAAATTGGTCAAAATCCTAGGCATTTCATTCTCTTAATCAAAAGATTGGAATTACACAATACATTATGCAGTCCCCTCTTACTGCCGGCATCGGTTATGGCGCTTGGCAAGCGACATCATTAACCGGGTTTTCGGTGCCGGTGAGCAATTTTCGGCGTCGGCAAGCAGTTTATCAGTGTCGGTAAGCGATTTCAGTGCTATTATCAGGAACAGAACCCCCTCCATTAACCAGGGACTGCCTAAGTTTATACATTAGTCTAGTCTGCTAGGTGACATCACTGTGCATGTCTCATGGATTCTCTCTTTGCCCTCAATTTTTATGTTTGCCTTGCTGTTAATGGCTCTGCTTCCCCAAACTTTTCCTAATTGATTTTACAGTATTTAATAATTTTCTAATCAAGTAAGCACATAGTCCATTCATCGTCTTAATTGTTTTAGAGGAAAATTCCCTTTTGTTGAGCAAGTGTAAATTTTTCTTGGTTTCCCAGTTTTTTAACATTTTTAACATTTTCATAAATGTTACCTAGTTGTGACCAAGTACTGAGGCAGTACTGATTATTTCATTTGCAAAGTTAAATGCCTTACCTGACTTTGCTTCTTGTTGTCCATGAGAAGCACCTGGCTTTTTGCAATCATTGGCTCCATATAGGAAGAGTTCCTCACTACAGATTGCAAGGAATACACAGAGCACACAATCTCTCATCAGTCTGGAGCATTGACCAGAGATGCACTGATGTCCTGACCAAGCAAGCAACGGGGTAGAATCAACCGACAGCAGCGACTGAAAGAAGATTAGCTAGCAGACACAACCAATTGGCTGCCAGGGCCCTAGAGTAGCTGCACTAGGGTTCAGGACACACACACACACACACACACACCTTAATGCCAGGTTCTTTGAGCAGGGTTGCCATTTTTTGCTAGATCTAGCACATTTTGAAATATTTTAGCACCTTTTTTCTGTTTGGTGCATCCAGCTTTTTGGCGCCTTTTGGATAGATCTAGAACAAATGTAGCACATTTCTAGCAGACGGCATTTTTAGCAAAAAGCAAAAATAATAATAATAATATAATAATAATGCTTGGATTTTCTCTTGCATTGGTCACATAAAACCTGATTCGTGAATGTATTGGTATCTGGATGGTTTGACTACAGGAATAGCAGTTGTCAACAATTAATTTTCGTTGTAAAACATGATGTAATCCTTGATCATATGCATATGGAACTTAGCAATGCATTGCCTTATTACTGAACCAGATAAATATCCTTGTTATACTTTTTATTTTTCAGTGTGCTAGTTTGAACCATATAGTGAAAATGTGTTGGAAATTGTATGGACAACGATTTCGGGATGATTGGATTAATGACACTAGATTTAAAGATTAGGCTTAGAAAAATAGAGGGTGATGACGTGAAAGGATATCACAAGAGTAAATTTGCATCAAAATTAAGTGACTTGTAAAGGCATCACTGAACAAACACGCATAAGAAGGCAGCAGAACTATTCAGTAATCACCATCAGGGAGTAAAACAAAAACTAGTCCTGAGTCAAGAACAACAGAAGGTACTTTTTATCTCTTTATTGCATGTGTTGTTCAAGTTCGAGTAATAGATCACTTAACTGATATACATTAAGACATGTTTTGCTGACTGTAAAAGTTCCAGTGACCTCAAATTACATGGATCAAATTGGAGTATTGTAATATGCAATGTCATTGCACAACACTTCAATGAAGATTTTAAATGTGACAGGTGATTGAAATTTTAGCCTAATTATTGATGGAAGTAATGATATATCCGTCACCAAACTGTCAAGTGTTGTCATTTGTTGTTATTTAAATATACCAGTAAGAAATTTTTCGTAATTTTTCTGGCTATGGTTGAGCTAAAAGAATGCAGTGCTGATGTAATTTGTAGTGCTAAAAAAATGTCTCAGTAATGAAGGGTTAGATCTACAAAAATTACTTGCTCTCAGTGCTGATAATGTATCTGTAATGACTGACATAAATAATGGCATGTGTGCTATGTAAGTGGACACAATTTTAGATTTACCCATTCTTGATATGAATTGTCATTACTCTATTTACATTTTATCATTTAATCATTCATAGGTAAAACCATAGAAAATAAAGACAATGATTCACCTATGCATTCAGAAATATTCTAGTGCCTTTTCTTAGCTCTTTTGAAAAGTTATTTAGCACAATTCTAGCACGTTTTGGAGGCTCATCTATCCTGTTTTCAGTCAGAGATGGCAACCCTGTCTTTGAGTTGTCAGCTCAGTAGAATCCACACTACAAAAAGGAATAACACTGACTGACACAGCTGTGAACTCTTATACTGTAGATCCGGCCCTCTACAGAGCCAAGGACTAGTCCGTGCAAAGATCCCAATAGAAGCTCCATTAGTGGTAGATCCTCCAGATCCCAGATGCTTGGCAGGACCAATCAGGTATTATCTAGGCTTTTAAGCCATGCCTTTCACATAGGAGGCAAGGCTGTAGAAAATACTGAACAATGCAGTCACAGTAGCATACCTATTAGTTTAATTTTCATAGGTCAAAGGTTGGTGAACTGACGTCTTCCCAAGGTTTTTGCTCGGAGGATGCAACGAAGTCGTGATCAGACTCAGTGGAAATATCAGCTATATTCAGCATATCTAAGCTCGTTTTCTTATGGTCCAACCTTCCCTCTGGGCTGGTGTCAGCAGAGTGGCACCAGCATGCCTTTGTCTGCATGGTGACACTATGCCTGCTTCCAGAGGCACTCGGCCCTACCTGTTGGGTCTACCTCCCTCCTAAGCAGTGAGTCTCCATGTATGAAAGGCATGGTGCTTGTATCACCATAGGAACAAATGCTAAATTTTTCAAATTATTTGTATTTTCGTAGGTATTTTCGTAGGTATACAAACCGTAGCCTTTCATATTGGAGGTAACCCACCTTGTCCACCCTGCTTCAGTATTTCCTTTCAGTCTGTCTTTCTGAATATGGGCCAGAACAATGGGTAGCATCAGTTGGGTGAGATTGGGCACCCCCATCCACCCGAGTACCAACCTTGTTTAGTCAGTACACAGCCAGTCCAGCGCACACACAGAAGGATACTCCATATATGAAAGATTTTGCTTTGTATGCAAAGGAAAAATAAAAATGTAAAAATTTTGCTTTGTTCACTCTGACTAGTGAACTTATAAACAGTTGTCTTCATTTGCCCATGGATAACCTGTGTGCTTGCATTTCGTCCATTAGACATGATCCAGCCAGCTGTACGGTATGTATAAAGTACTGAGCTCTATATAAATTGCTAATGCATGGCCATGTAAGAATGGTTTACTGACAGTCTTCACTTCTGGTGTAACATTCTTAGGAGTCTCTGGAAGTGCCCGAACCAACCTCACTTTCAGTTGCATGGAGGTTTTCCAGTTAAGTTTCAGGAGTGCAGGCTTATCAGAGCAGCATTGTTAGTGCAGAGTTGAGTATTGTGAAAGCAAGAGGTGCTGTTGCATTTGTTTGACTTGGCTATTAGAAGATATACAGTATGAGTACTTTCCTCAAGTTGTTGAACTGCATCAGTGCTTTTGAAGTACTGAAGAGCTGGACGTTGTAAAGATCCGCAACCCCAGAGTACCCATGTAAAGATTGGCTATCCTCAGAATGAACTTGTTAACATCAGCCACCCCCCAGTACTGAACACGGCGAAGGGACATTCCATTTGGCCGACAACAAACAGATGCACCGCCAGTATCAGAATGAGCTTGTTAACATCAGCCACCCCAAATATTAGCTTGTTAAGATAAACAACCCTCAGGTACTCTGGGGTTGCTGTTCTTTACAACGTCTGAAGAGCTTTGTTTAAATGTCTCATCAAACTTTTGAATCTGACTTTTATGGGACGTCATCCTGAAGACAATTCTTCTGTGCAAATAATTTTGCAGAATTGTGAAGTTCAGTGAACTGTCCTATACATCTGACTGTAGCAAAAGATATAACTCAAATTTGTTTGGAATGAAACTATCGCGTCCTTATCTCCTTCAGTCCATGCCAAGACAAAGTCGATTTCTTTGCCAGTTGAAGTGATGTGTCTTCATATTCTGGGAACAAAGGATTGCAGAGTGGGTATATACAACAGACATTAGTCATCTGTACAATGTACTGTTATTGAAGCAGGATTACTCTATCGCACCATTTTCTGCTCCTTTAAGCAAGATCTTGACTTGATAACTTTCTTTTTGCTAGTTCTTGACTTGACCTTTACTAGTTGTCATGTTGCAATGACAAACATTCATGAACTTTTCTTCTTTCGCACAGTGTCAGGAATTTCATTCCCCATAAATTTGGTCTAAATTATGAGTGGTGGGTTTATAGTTCAAAGTTTTTTAAAAATTACATTTTATCTACATTTTGAAAATTCTTTTGCATACTGTAAGAAGAAAATTCTAAGATTCATGGTTTTTTAATAAAAACGTACTTGAAATTTGTAGTCTTTGGATAAAGCCTTTACAGTTGTGGTGATCTTTCTTCGGAAATGCACAATAGTCATACTACCAACAACCTTTTTCAGTCGTGGAGCAAGATAACATTGTAAGTCCATCTTTGAATTATAACGCAAAAGCAATTTGCACCAAATGCACATGCGGTCGAAAATCTTAGGAATTTGTAGCTTCCGTACGGGTAGGACGTGTCTGTGAAGTGTTCCCTGTGAAAAGTGCCTGACTTGGTCGATGTTCAAAGTGAATACGAAGAAAGGAAAAAGAGAAAATAAATACTTTAGAAATTAAATCAAGTTAAGGGAAGATCAAACTATCATACGAACATAATCTCATAATTATCGAAGCAGCCCGTAAAGATGGAACGCTAAATAAAATACTGAAGAAGGATGAGTCAACCCAAATCGAGAGGGAGTTAGTAACCTGCGGACATTTCTCTTGGGGAGTTGATGATGAAGGAACTTAGTGTGAAAAGTTTGAGGCATGGTTCCACTATGACTGTTCAAGTATCGAGGTCCGATACACACCCATACTTCAGTGACAACATATTGTACATCTGTAATAATTGCAAGAGGCTTGGACAAAGAACACACAAAAAACTCATTGAAGATGAACTTGAAGAAATAAAAGAAAACAGATATTAACAAAGTTGATTCAAATTCGACTCAGAAAACTAGTGACGTTATGATCAACATAGATGAAATCCAAAACAAAATTGACATTGTTGATAAAGATGAGGAGACTATGACAAACATGGACAAAAATTATGCTGAATCACTAAAAAAAAAAAAAACTTCAGATCAAATCTACAAACGAAGAGAGCAGAGCAACAAATGAGAGACAAATTATGAGTAAAATAACGGCGCCAGATGAACGGGTTAAAAAACAAGAGGTGGACACTTAGGCCTACTTGTAAGATTTCCAGACAGGAAAAACTTAGAAAATGCAAAAATGGAGATTCAGGAAGTCAGCAATATATCTGTAAATGAGATGGGTGAACTTAAACCAAAAATAAAAGTAGTGTATGTCCCGAAGGATGAAGATGACTTTGTCGATAACGCCATAAAGAAAAATCCATGGAAAGGTAACCTCATTTCTGAAAATGACGACCTAAAAATTGTAAAGGAAATGAAAGCTAAAGATGACAAATATAAACACTATATATATCATCAAATGCACACCACAAATACAGGCTATCTACGATAGAGGTGACAAATAGTGTACACTGTAGGCCTATAGCCGTTGCAAAGTATACGACTGTTACAGTCATCAATGCTATAAATGTCAGGAATTTGGTCATAGCGCAACAAATTGTAGAAATGACCAAGCTTGCCCTAGATGTGGTGAAAATCACAAATCAAATGAATACGCTAGCAACATCTTCAAGTGTAAAAATTGTGTAAAGAAAGGCCATAATGATACTAAACATACGGTGACAATAAGTGCACAGTAGTCTATATTGATAATAAATTTTCCATGAAGAACCATATATTGCATATTACAAAAACCTGTAACTATCATATCAGAAACTGCATTTATTAGAAATACCTAAACGAAGGTAGCCTACTCTGAAAACAGCAATTTGCAACCAAATACCTTCGAGGCTTGACTACTGCAACGTTATATACTACGATCTCCCCAACTATCTACTAAGAAAATTGCAAGGAATACAAAATAGAGCCGCCAGTTTAATAAAAGGACTACGTTAGCGTGATAGAATAACCCCAGGATTAATTGAGCTGCATTGGCTCCCAGTAAAAGCTAGAATAGAATATAAAATACTACTTTACAGTCTTTAAAGCACTAAAATATGATGAACTGAGAAAGTGCTTAAGCTTCTTTAGACCCGAAATGAATATTGTAATCAGACATGCAAGTGAAGCATATAGGCTGCGCACCCAACCTAGAACAAATTGTAAGTCAGGCGAGAGAGAGAGAGCATTTGTACACTGCCCATTCTGCAGGAGCAAGACTATACAACAAAATTTCCTGTCGACAACACCCTCTTTAGGTAAGTCTGTGAACAGGAAGACTTTAGCTATTAGTTCCTCTTTATCTTCCTGATATGGCTGCTACTAGTAGTTTTAGTAATAGCAATAGTTGTAGTAATTGTGGATCGCCCTAAGGTTCAGGACTGAGGCTCTGCCTATAAAACGGCGCCTCAGCTGCTCTTGTGGGGTTTGCCTAGCCTAGAATATTTTCTTATTTTATTTCCGTTTGCCTTTTTCTGCACATATGACATAAGATTTCTTTTTTTTTTTAATTTGAGTTTGATTCACACTTCCTTCTGTAGGTCTATTGTTCCAGCTCTAAAAAAAAATATAAAAATAAAAAATAAACAGGTGCTAGTGTTGTCATACATTTCTCCTTTCATTCCTTATACATTTATAAACTCACTTCAGTTTTCTAACTTCTTTCCACTGTCTATTTTTGGATTTCATTTCTTTGTCGTTTCCTTTATTAATCTTGTATTCAGGTTTACCACTTGCATACACTTTGTTACGGTGTCCACTATTTCTCCTTTTTTTTGTGGCACCCTGTATTTTCCTACATGCCCGATTATAAATCGTGTGAGCGGATCTAAACCTTTTATAAAATTCAATTTTGCGGTATCTTACTACTTTTTTTTTTACTCTCTCTCTCTCTCTCTCTCTCTCTCTCTCTCTCTCTCTCTCTCTCTCTCTCTCTCTCTCTCTCGTAAGTTCCATTTCTTATATTCCTTTTACCTTAAAAACATAAAAAAGACATTCACATTCCTGTCATAGGTTCCAATAAATTAGTAACTTCAGTTCATCCTGATAACAAAAAATGGAGCTTTATTCACTGCCAAAGGATCATATTAACATCGCTGTACATTGGAAAAAGAAGAGAAATAAAAAGATAATGTCCATGACTCAGGTAATACTAGACCGTCACGCTTGGGTAGAAGTCACCAGCAGTGTCCAGTACTAGTCAGTGGTGACATCATCCCATTGAAGTCAGCAGATAAGTCATTCCTCCAGAAGGACTGGTGACTGACTCAGGTGTAAGCCGTTCCTCCTCGTTAGACCTGCGGGCTGCTCTTCAGAGCGATCGTGCTGGTATAAGGCCACTTTACTGGCAGCAGTCATAAGAAGAAGGGAATTATTGAGGGTCGATTTGTAAAGTAGTGTCTCCCGAGAAGTTTGAAATTATATAGGAGACTTTTTTTCAATTATGATGAAGGTTTCCGCCGTGCTATTGATTCTTATAACAACTCTGGCTTTGCAGTATACAGTTTTTGCAACGCAGCGAGAACGGTAAGTGTACATTTAATTGTCACACACGCACAAAGATGTGTGTGTGTGTGTGTAGCATATACTATGTATATTTTATGTTCTTCACATTTCGTAGCATGTAGAAAAATCATTTGACATCAGTATGAGAGTGTTTAAAACTAAAGTAGAATCTTAAAAATGTGTTCCTATACAGTCCCACTCAGTGAAACCTCTGCATATGGACGAATTATATTAAAATATGAGGCAAATGGTGTATTAAAACTTGAGTACATAACACACATTGGATTGTGACACCTGACAAAAGAATCAACCCCAATAACTCTTTGTATATATGTAGTTTGTGCTACAGCCATGTCACTACAGGTATACAATGATTTGTGTCCTGGCGTAGTTGTATTTTGTCAACTTAGAGTGCTGTATAATCTGCGGTTTGCGTCTCGAAAGTTCAACATATAAACGAGTAATCATTTGGTTCTGTAACTGTATTTAATGTGTTTAATCTGTTCCATTGTGTGGTATGATTCGTAGTGAGTCCCAGAATTTCTCATTTATCCATGACTTTATCTTAATGAAAGTAAGGTTGCCAAGTCTTCATTATATAAATATAATGCAGTGAACAAGTGTCAAGTAGAACGTGGTACAGATGAGAGTTTTGGGTCAGTTAGTCTAGGCCTACCTTTTACAGAAGTAGGTTGGTTTAAGGCAAAACGGCCTGATGTAAGTTCTTTTACAGTTTATTAGGTATTGTAATACATGTTGTCGAATAGCAATATAGGTAACCAAGCCTACACTAAAATGTACCCTGCAGTGGCACTGTTAAAACAACTTAAGCAATAGACCTACAACGGAAAAACAACACCTTCACTCCCGTGGTGACAAAATCACGAATTTTAGGGGTTTTACACTATGAGAAATGTTATAGGTAGAATTGTTACAATCAAAAGTTAATGTTTATGTGATTGAAGTGGAAAAGTGTTAGATATATATATAAAAAGGTTAAACGACAAAACAAGGCGGTTCTCTGTAATGTTACTCTGGAGCCTCTGTCGTGTAATTTAAAGGTAACAACCAACAGAAAGATACATCGATGCAAATCTCCATTGAGCAATACAATTTCCAAAGGAAAGAGTAGGAATATTACAGTTCCAATGAGGAAAAATAGCTGTCGAGATATTCACATATCCCAACCATTTGCAGAAGAGAGTGATTTAGCAGAAGTTAAACGCCCTCTAAACTAGTATACGGCCAGCAGTTCAAGCTGAATACCCTTGTTTTATTCGTAACTGAATTTATTCTTAAGATTGCCGTTCCCGTCGGTCTCCGCCGTACGAAACGGGCTACAATAAAGCCATGGAGTGAGTAATTTTGTATGTGACATGACCACCCGGAGAAGACGACAGATAATTCTACGATTTCAATTCAATCGGTGATGAATTTCGTGACCAGCAAATTTTGATGGACACGAAATGACTCCGTGATTGGCGAGAAGCGATTCCGGATGAGACATTTTCCCTAATTTCCAACTCTCTCTCTCTCTCTCTCTCTCTCTCTCTCTCTCTCTCTCTCTCTCTCTCTCTCTCTCTCGTAAGAAGACAATAGTCTACTTTGCTACACAAAGTTCCTCCTCTTGAATGTTCTACTGGAAGTTCTTTGCAACTGCATTTTTCCAGCTGCATTGCGTAGTGCCTTTAACTTTATATATTGATCCATTGTCTTATTATTTAGCCATCTGTCTTCTTTAGCATTACCTCGCTCCAATTTTCATGATATATTCAAGAACAAAGTCTCGTGTGTCTAGAAATGCGACAAGGTGGTTTTGTAAAGCCACCTAGTACTAAGTCTTCAAGATCCTTGTTCCGATAAATATTCCTGTCTGTTTATGTAATCGTTGTTTACCTAACCCTCCCCAAGGTTGAAATGAAATTTTCTACATAAGTTGTTTATTAATAATTGGGATGTGTGTCTCCGGCTTGGTAAGACCTCTCCTGCACTTTTTATTCCATGTTTCGTGAACAATATTGCTGTCTAAGTCCTATACACTATGTTATTGTATATTGCTTTATGTGTTACTTTTCGTCTTTTGTTTGTGTTTCATGCCGTGTGTTTTATCTTGCATTTGATTATATTTATCCATATATTATCTTTCTATTAGCTGCCACGCCTGTTCTTTTGTGGCCTCGAAAATGAGACTAATCTCTGGAAAATACCAGATGTGATACCGTAGGGCATCAGCCTTCTGTTAGGGAAAAAGTCACCTGTTTTGGTGAGCTTAGGTTAAATTCATTATACAATACTTGACAGTTATTAACGGGTGGTTCTCCTATTATTCTTTAGGTCGCACGTCTGTGAATTCAGAGCTGCAGAGGCGCCCGGGGAAGGGAGGCCGTCGACGAATCTGAGGCGGTTTTTCAGCCGCCTTTTCACGTAAGCAAATGAACATAGCAAAGACGGAAGGGTCAGCCTATGCATGGCCATTAGGCTTATAAAATCATATTTAATTTTTGAATAATGAGTTACGCTGATGTGCCTAATCTATGGTGGTATTTAGAATGAATATTATATATATTTCTCGTTGCATTGAACACAAGTATGGAGAGAGAGAGAGAGAGAGAGAGAGAGAGAGAGAGAGAGAGATATGCCAGGACGGGTTCCTGCAACTAGAGTAACCCTACCCTCTCCCCTTAGGGAAGGTTCATTTTCTTTACATGATCGTGATTGAGTGGACTTTGTAAATAATTCCATATTTAAGTTGCCGGTGATATGAAAAAGTAATACTTGACAGTTATAACTAGGCCATTAATTTAGACAAGAACAATGATCTTTTGTGCACAAGAAATTTTGACGGGAAGAATTCGTCATGAGGCGTTCATATTTAACTGGCTTTTTTTTTTTTTTTTTTTTTGACAACCATCAGTCTAATGATACCATTGTGTACATATACCTTTTCATTGTCGTACCGGCTTATTTCAAACCACATAAGACATGACGAGTCTGAAATACCTATTTTAAGCCTTTCGAAATGAAAGGCTTAAAATGTGCAACACGAAGTGAATTGCAAAATCAATTATGCAATGATCAGTCAAAACTATCTTTCTGTCTTGTTAGCGAGTCAAGAAGCTTTTGAAGCGCCGGCTTCTTCTTCTTCTTCTTCTTCTTCTTCTTCTTCTTCTTCTTCTTCTTCTTCTTCTTGGGAAGCCAGGTTCACGGTCGTGATTGCCACTGTCCAGGAGTTACGCCTTACGGCAGTTCTTGTTCATTATCTTCTGGTCACGTTTCGCAACGCCAGATTATATAATTTCGTCGAGGTGATCACTCAAAAATAGATGAGCTGCTTAGAGTGGGTAGTCCTAAGTTATCCTTGCGCTTAGCAATGAAGCCTTTAGAGACTAAGCTACGTACTGGATCGAACAATGTGTGCTTTTCTTTATATATACAAGTATAAATGGAGGCATAAATATAAATATGAATTAATGATCCATCATCTTGATAAAATTAGTTTTAATCTGCTATTATAGTTTACGTCTCTGCTTCAGTTTAAAATTTCCACGTCATTACTCGACCCATCACACTGAATTTGAATAAATGTACTTAATTCAGAATGATTTTTAAATCTAGGTGTAATGATTAAACATTCGAAGGTTTAATATCTGGTGGTGCTTCTTATTTTTTTTTTTTTAAACATATTATAATACGTTTCCTTGTTTAATGTCTTAGGTATGTGTTTCCAGGGAAATTAAGCATTTTATTGTCTAAATTATATACTGACAGGCCAAATGAAGTCGGGAAAAGAAGGATTGTGGCAGAAGCACCAAGACTTTATGCCTGCTGCCCCGGCTGGACCACTCAGCAGGTAAGCGATAATCATTACCTAAAGGAAGGCCCTTTTGATGTAGAGAGAGAGAGAGAGAGATGAATGACCAAGCTAAATATTTCCATTACAGCAAAGTGGTGAAGGACCTAGTACTAGCATCTTACAAGCACATGGACGTCAGGGTCAGAAAATGTGGCGTCATCCAGATGACGTCATTGGATGTGACATCCAGAGAGATGAGGGCACAGAACACCCTTTAAGAATAGTGCATAACCACCAGGTATATGAATTACACAACGAAGTGTTCCCAGGAACAGAGAATCTGGAAGGAAAACAGTTTGATATTCCTCCCGCGGGCCTGAGACGACAACGCCAAACTATGGGTCTAGCCATACAGAGACACACTGATGTTCCTGGATCACGTGACCAGAGGTGCAGAGGTCAGGACTGTGAAAGTCGACAGAGTGAAGTGAAATTCGGCAAAGATGTCCAACAGGGGCTTGGAGAGGGCAAGAAGGAAAGGAAAGGCTGCATTCCTCGTGGTAGTACTACTATAAAGAGAAAAGGTAAGTTGTTTGAATTTTATGATAGTACCCCCTTTCATGCCTGTATAAGATGAATTTCTTTTAAAATCAAATCTCACTGAACTCTCTCTCTCTCTCTCTCTCTCACTTTCTTGGTTTTATCTCTTATTCAAGGTCCGAAGAAGAAGACCAAAAACCCGAAGAAGAAACAAAATGCTAAGAAGAAAAAGGAAAGAAAAATGAACACTTGCAGGAAGGAAAAGCTTAGAAGAAACAAGCAGATACAAAATCAGAGAATAAAGTTGAATCAGAAGAAAAACAAAAAACCTAAAGTGGGTCCTCGTAAAATGGGTAAGTCTAGCGATGAGAAAATGTTTGAACCATTTTCGACGGTGATGGCTATTATTATTATTATTATTATTATTATTATTATTATTATTATTATTATTATTATTATTATTATTATTGCGTCTAGGACACGCCCAACCAGACGACCAGAAACAGGGTATAACTGCATCACCCACTGACGGTCCCAGAGAGCACTGTCAACGGTCCTCCGGAGCAACAATCTGCACCTGCGACGTAGGATTCGTCCTATCGGAGTATAGGCCCTCCTGCAGTGGCCCAGGGGACTGTAGGGCGGGCGGAGGTTGCCACCACCTGTGCTGCAACACCTGGGGTTCGAATCCATGCCTCTGCAGTTACGGTTACCGAATGAGTTTCGATAAGAAGACTTGTTATCGTAAGTGTTCGCAGGAGCTTTTGTTTTAGTTCATAGGCTTACACTGTAATGACGTGTATATATGTATGGTGTGTATGCATGTACACATATAAACACGACTACTACAGCATATATAAATACATACATGCGTACATCTATGAGTGTTTTTAAATTCACAAGCATAAATACTACACATGCATGTATACCATGTGTGAGTTTATCTACAGGAACAGAGTAATGTTTTATGGAAACACAGAATCCTATAGATCCTCGTGCCTTCTGCATGATGAAAATCAGAGACAAAATACTTCTAAATACACAACGAAATATCCATTTATACTCATAATATCATCGCTTCAAAATCTCACTTGGTATTATCCTACCAACAGTGACAGACATGGAACTGACAGACCAGTGCCTCGTGAGAAACGGAGGCTGCCAGCACCAGTGTCACAATGGCTCCAGTGGTCTTTCCTGTAGCTGCTATCCCGGATACGTCCTCCAATTTGATGGCAAGTCCTGTCAGGTACGTCTTAATGTTACGTCATTGCTGATGTGAGATATAAAGACTATTTTACTTATATTTGTTATTTCTTCGTCTTCTTTTTCCAGGTAGAGAAAGGATGCAACTCTAGACGAAATCAGTGTCAGCACTCATGCATTGACACACCTGGTGGCTTCCGGTGTACCTGCCCGTCAGGTTATTTACTCGATACCGATGGGATTGCGTGCAAAGGTAATGGTTATATGGTGTCATATTAAGAACTAAATGCTTATACTCCATCTATCCTCCCTCTATCACTGCTGCAAAAACTAGTACTGCTGTTACTACTACTACTACTAATACTACTAGTACTAGCATTATAATGTTTTTATTGTTGTAAAAATAATAATTGCATTAATGAGATCCCCTACTGCGTCCATTCCGAACCTTGGTAGCTATTTCACCTTTAAAATTAAAATCCCTGGATTTGGTAAATCTCCCGTTTCTCCTCCCACAGACACAGACGAGTGCTCGCGAGACAACGGAGGCTGTGAACAAGTCTGTACGAACACAGACGGGTCTTACTTCTGCTCTTGTAGAACCGGATACGAGTTGTGGAACGGAACGCTTTGCAGAAGTAAGCCTGTCTGTCCTCTTACTTCATAATTACTTATGAATTTTAATTGATTTTAGATTTATACTACCTTTCATCCATGTTACGTAGTTTATCTGTCAATGCTTGTTCATTTTACATCAATTATCTATGACTTTCAATACAATTTACATTGTTTATCCCATTTCATCATCTTGACTATATTTTCTATGAACATTAATAATTTTAATATCAGTACCTTAAGAATTTTCTTTCAAATTGCACCAACTATAATGAAATTACTGATCTTATTTTTACAGGTTTCCAGCCACTTGTTGCCCTATCCATGGTGACGGAGAAAGTACCCAGTGGGAATTGCCGTGATAACAACGGTGGCTGCCAACAGCTTTGCCACGATGTTGCCAACGGCAGTCTCTGCAGTTGTCATCCTGGGTATTTCCTTGACCCGGATGGCAGGTCATGTCAGGTAAGGCAAGTTACGTACCCTTTGGAAATGGTACGGTATTCCTAATAATAATAATGAAAGCCTTTTCTTCTTCTTCTTCCTATTATTATTATTATTATTATTATTATTATTATTATTATTATTATTATTATTATTATTCAGTATATACAAGCTCTCATATGGAATAAACCTAAACGATACATTTTTAATTCAAAGTGAAGGTAATCAATGGCGACCAGGCTTTCCAAAATAGACCTAGTTCTAGATGTTGACCCGTAGGCCTACAAAATATATATGAAAATTAACTATACATTTACTGGTAATTTATTTCAATCATAGAACACTTATTTATCCTTAATCCTACATCATAAATCCATAATCCTAAATTCTGACTTACAGCAGCTCGAGGGATGTGGCCAAGAGCAGTCCAAACTTTGCCAACACGAGTGTGTGGATACGCCGGCTGGTTTCGAATGCATCTGCTTGCCCGGATATGTCCTCGATTATGATGGTTTTGGTTGCAATGGTAATGATCTGAGCTTCTGTATAAAAATAGTGGGCTCTGCATGATGCTTACATAGCTTAAAGTTACGTTTAGGGTGTCATTATGACCCATTGCCGGTTGCCAGATAGATGTCGGTCTAAAGAGCTACCTAGCTTGGACTACCTCTTAGAGATTATCACCTATTGGAAAAATTTTGTTTTCGTTCGTTTTTGCCCTGTAAACAAGTTAACGGATTAGGCCTAACATATTCTAATGAATGGTTATTTTGTTGTGATAATTTCCATTGATTTTCATCACGCTGTAAGTTAATTAGGCCTAATAATTTAAATATTCATCTTCACGCAAACACGCATCCAAGGAAAAACGGTCTAAAACCCGTCTGGATTTTGGTTTCAGACACAGACGAGTGTCTGGAAGACAGCGGCGGGTGTAGCCAACTCTGCCATAATACAGGAGGGTCCTACAGCTGTTCCTGTATGGTCGGTTATGAACTGATAGACGAAACAAACTGTATAAGTAAGGTTTTCAGTTTTTCTTCTCCTAGACTTCGGTGACCAAAGATTTTTACTTTTTTAAATAATTTTATATCTGGCGTACTGTCTAATTATGGAATAAAGTTATAACAACAATATAGTGTATTTTTGAAAGTTGGGGCATTAAGTGTACCGTTCTCTTATTTTTATAAGTTATAACAATAAAAACGCCATACACTAATATCAAGTTATGACACAAGGTTTAAAGTTAAGTGACAATATTTTTTAGATAAATTGAGCTCCCATTTTGGATTTTTTTTCACGAAGGCATGACATAAGGTATTGCTTGCAAACTCAATTTCAAAATAAGATAGCTGGTATTTTTTGTATATATCCACATCTGATAAGAAAATATAGATAGTAAAATCTTTACTCAAAAGAACGATCCTCTTTCAGTAAAACGTCATATTTCAGAGAAGAAAATATCTATAGTTGTAAGCAAAACGTTTCTGATACTTTACGTTGCTGAAAGCTTTATTAGCAATCCGTCTTTCGCAAAATAAAGCTATAGTTTCTTGGCAACGTTACCTAAATAAATTCAAGGTAAAATTTAAGATAATAAACTTCTATTAGTCGTGACAGGTACTACCGGTATCACCCCGGACATGGAGGAGTTCACAGAATTCTCAGCATCGTCGAGACACGATTTCAAAACACTGACAGAAGACATCATCTTTACCTACAAGCCCCTGGGGCCTTTTGAACAGAGGGGAATGTCACCCAAAAGTAAGTATTTTTGTATCACTTTATTAAGCGTTATACTTTATTCAAATGCTAAGGCATTAACATTCAATTAAACGCTACATTGAGAATGAAGTCATCTAGCTTCGGATCCGAAGCTTATCAGTGACTGGCTTGGTTTGCTACGATGTCAAATCTACCAAACAGCAACAGACTTAAATGAAAGAATAAAGAATCCAGGCTTTTATATATAGATTACAGTACTTCTTCTTACTTGTTATACTTTATTCTAATACAAAAACAGTACTGTTCAATTAAACGTAGCTTTGAGAATGAAGTAATGTAGATGTCTTGTGCTAGTACGATGCCAGATCCACTGCCGAACGGTGTTAGGCCTATATACAAAAAATAAAGAAGCTAGGCTTTTATATATAGATTACAGAACTTCTTCCTTCAAAATAGAATATTAAATAACCCTTCAATCTTTCCCAGCAGTGAATGAAACTGAATTAGCTGTCAGCTGCCAAGAAGGAAACGGAGGCTGCCAACACATATGCTACGATGACCCGGAGGGCAGCGCTTGTAGCTGCCTTCCGGGATACGTGCTTGATTTAGACGGCAAGTCATGTCAGGTATGAGTTGATGACAAATTAGAGGCTCTCTCTCTCTCTCTCTCTCTCTCTCTCTCTCTCTCTCTCTCTCTCTCTCTCTCTCTCTCTCTCTCTCTCTCTCTCTGAATTCTTGGGTTGTTTCAGAGTTGAAAGCTTTGTTAACCTTTCGAGCAGAAACAAAAATTTATTATTTTCTATAAGTTTAATTCACTTTACATACATTTATGCACATGGGCGTATTTATGCAATACTTTGCTAATATTTTTTATATATACATTATTGCTTCTTTCATCCTGCATTGTGCAAAATGAACCAACAGTTTTCAATTTTATATTTTTAAGTCTACGAATTGTCAGCGTCAAGAAGAGGACAGAAAATGCCAACAAGACTGTTTTGATACGGACGATGGCTACGAATGCGGTTGCCAGTCGGGTTACAGTCTCGAAACAGATGGTTATTTGTGTCAAGGTAAAGTAACTGATATTTTTTCATGATATAACGAAGCAATATTAACATGCTTTTAAAAGTGTGGGCAGATGGTAGTAATCTGTCCAAAAGTTTTTATATTAGGTATTAGGGTTATTTAGTGCCTTTAAAGAAGAAGAGGAAGGGGGACTGTAATCTGTAGGCTATACAAAAAGACTTTCAATGCAGATCATTTTCCAAAACAGACATGAAGAATATAACTAAAATGATTTCATATTGAGAGACGGTAGGGAATACTTCCGTGACGCAGTCGTTGCCAGATGCTTCCAGATAGCTGATATGAGCTCTGTTTTGAAGGACAATGTCAGTTTGTGTCTTAGCCTACAGAACTAGTATCTTTCAAGTTCATTATTTAGAAATGGCTGTCATATTAGGAAGCATGTCAACAAACGTATAAAGTAACATATCAAGAAATGAACCAAACTTGCAATGAATTTACAATTCGTTAGATTTTCGTATCGCGAAGGGAATTCTACAAATATCAAAACAGCAATAATAAAATGGACGAATGCACATCATCCATAGAAATAAATTTTAGAAAATTTAGAGAACAGAAACTTCTAAATCTCATGATAAAGAATTCTTTAGAATTAATTGGGAATCGAAGTCCTACAAGAGTTTACAAATCCTCTCGAATCTCACTTGTAACATACATATAAAAACTTGGTAATATGATTTAAGACTATAGATTCTGAAACCTCGTCATCTCTGCTACAGATATAGACGAATGCTTCGAGGATAACGGAGGCTGTGAACACAACTGTAGCAATACAGAAGGGTCCTTCGCATGTACCTGTATGGTTGGCTTTGAGCTGTTCAACGGAACGCATTGCAAAAGTAAGGTTTGTTTCTTGTTGCAGAAATCTCTTGATGATGGAGGACCATTGACCTTTGGCTCAACTCATGACCTTTGACCGTTATTTTTTTTTTTTTACACTTTCTGTTCCATTGCCCAGCTTTGGAACTTTCTCCTAAATTCCGATTTTCATTACTTATAACCTTCCGTCTTTTAAGAGGCAGCCATGTTACTTCCTTTGGGCCTGGTCTAGTTCAGGGCACAAAAATATATTGCAGTTTGTAGACTAGCATTCAAGATATACATATATACATCCATTCTCTGCATATTTAAGCACATTTATAAATTGTCCCACAAAATGGTGGTAATTGAGGTCAATTATTATAATCTTCTTCTTCTTCTTCTTCTTCTTCTTCTTCTTCTTCTTCTTCTTCTTCTTCTTCTTCTTCTTCTTCTTCTTCTTCTTCTTCTTCTTCTTCTTCTTCTTCTTATTATTATTATTATTATTATTATTATTATTATTATTATTATTATTATTATTATTATTATTATTATTATTATATTCCCTGAATGAGAATTGAAAACTTGGACAAGGTAAAGTTGAAGGAATTGGACAGCCAAGTTTTAGAAAAGTACAAACAGAACTCACGAAAATAAAAAAAAAAAATAAAAAAATTAAGAGAGCACGGCAGCCTTCAACAACCACCCAAATCAACCTCTTCTGTCATTTCAGGTACCAACAGTGTCAGCGTCCCAGCCGACGAATGGACGGAACTGTCTGCCTCGTCTAGACGTGATTTCAAGACTTTGACAGACGACCTCATCAGGACTTACAAGCCCATTGGGCCTTTCGAATCTGCCGAGAGTAAGCCTTTTAAAAGAGTAAGCCGTTGAAAGCGTAAGCCATTAAAAGAAAGCCGTTAAAAGGGTGAGCACTTAAAAGAGTGAGCACTTAAAAGAGTAAGCCATTAAAAGGATAGGCCCTTAAAAGAGTAAGCCATTAAAGGAGTAAACCATTAAGATGGTAAGCCATTAAAAGAGTAAACCATTAAAGGGGTAAGCCATTAAAAGAGATAAGCCCTCAAAGGCGTAAGCCATTAAAAGGGTAAGCCCTTAAAAGAGTGAGCCCTTAAAAAGGCAAGCCCTTAAAAAGGGAAGCCCTTAAAAAAGTAAGCCATTAAAATAGTAAGCCCTTAAAAGAGTAAGCCATTAAAAGGGTACGCCATTAAAGGAGTATGCCCTTAAAAGAGTAAACCATTAAAGGAGTGAGCCATTAAAAGACTGAAATTACCCGAATGTTTTAGATTCAGTGATAGGTGGAACGAAGGCGCTTAATGGGAGATCAGTAAATTATACAATCTCATTTTCTTGTCGTTATTAAACAGGTAAATGTGGTTGCAAGAACAAAGGGAAGTGCGAGCCAGAATCGACGAGGTGTATTTGCACAGCCGGATGGAGAGGGACATACTGCGAGCTACGTATGTATACAATGTATACTGACCGTATGTATAAACTGTGTAATGATCTTACATCGACATGCTGTAATGTATGGGAAATATACAATACGTGAAGTCAACTACACTAAAATAAAAGTGTATTTGTGTATATGTATTTTATTTATGATTACGTAGGCATTGCTACAACACTTAGGAATTAACAGTTTTAATGACAGTTTAGAAGATAAGTAACTTGGCAGACTGATAAAGAGAATTGCAAAGAAGAGTAGCCTGACATACGAAGAGAGAGAGAATTGTTTACCCTGATTCAACTACTTCTTCACCTGTTATTATAAAAGATAATGCATGTGTCTAAGACAGACTGATGTTCAGGTCTAACGCGTGTAGTAACTACTACAGCAGTTTCCCAACGTCCTTTCCACAGCATGCGAAGAAGGAACGTACGGGCGGCACTGCGCTCTCAAATGCAACTGTCGTAACGGCGCGTCTTGCAATCACATCTCTGGCGCCTGCACTTGCAAACCAGGTACGATAATTGATTGAAGTCACGTACGATGTTATGTTTTTTTTTTTTTTTTACATTTTCATGTACTAAGGATGCGTGATAATTGTTCGTATTCATGCGTTATTGTCTTAGTTTTTCTTATTTATATTGTTTATTAGGTATATGTATGGATATGGATATATATATATATATATATATATATATATATATATATATATATATATATATATATATATATATATATATATATATATATATATATATATATATATATCATAGTGGCACAGGCACAGCCGACGTTACCAGCAGGTGAAAAATAAGGTGAATTACAAGAGTCGCCACGAGTGATGAGGTCCTGACCGGTTTCGACTTTATTTCCAAGCCATTGACGAAGTCCTTATTTTATGCCTTTTTTTTTTTTGTACTCAATGGCTTTTGGAAAGAAGTCGAAACCATTTATTGTTTTTGCTGTTTTCCTCCTTTGTTTGTTGCATTTTCCTGACCTGCACCCCATTTGGCGACCGTTATTTTTCACCTGGAGGGATGGTAAAAAAAAATGTGTGTGATATATATATATATATATATATATATATATATATATAGCTATCGCCATATATATATATAGTAGCAGCAAATATATATATAATTGACAGCGTGAGGCCGTCCTGATGTATGTATGCATGTATTTGTGCAGCTGAGCTTTATTCATTGGTATTTTTTTCGTTGAAAACCTAGTAAAATCAGAATAGATTATATGTATATGTATGTATATTTTTTCATTTTACTACTATTTAAATTGGAATGAAATCATTTCACTCCCGCGTCAATGTAATCCTAAATCCGTCTTGGGTCCTACTCATTCAGGATGGCAAGGAATGCTGTGTTCACGCCCTTGCCCAAAAGGATTCTGGGGACCGGAGTGTCACAGGAGGTGTCGCTGTGGCGTTGGAGTCGCCTGCAACCCCGTCAACGGCACTTGCCCCTGTGGTCCTAATTCCAAGGATAAGAACTGCCCTCAAGGTAGGTTTGTTAATCTATGAAAAATACCTAATTGTCTTCAAGGTATTTATACCCCGTAGGTGGGTAGTGCTGTCAGTGCACCTCACGCGGTACACTGTAGGCATTACTCAAGGTTCTTTGCGGCGTTCCCTTAGGCTCCTAGCTGCTACTCATTTCGTTTCTTTTACCGTACCTCCGTTCATATTCTCTTTCTTCCAGCTTACTTTCCTCAACCTTCTCCTAGCAGTTGAT
Organism: Macrobrachium rosenbergii; assembly: GCF_040412425.1. Taxonomy (NCBI): domain Eukaryota; kingdom Metazoa; phylum Arthropoda; class Malacostraca; order Decapoda; family Palaemonidae; genus Macrobrachium; species Macrobrachium rosenbergii. Next base: position 2,662,449 of record NC_089745.1, on the reverse strand, counting down.
TCATAGTGCAACTGCTTTGAGGTTTTCCTCCTGTTACACCTTTCAAACCTTTTTACTCTCAATTTATAGTTCAGTCCATTTCACGGTATTTATGCCATGTTAGACAATAAGGATGGAGAATGATTTTTGCAACGTGTTTATCATTTGTGATAATAATGAAAGTTATTGATAATTTTGTTATTCTGGTTAATAGTTAATAGTTATGGTTTTTAAAGTATGTGCATTATTCTAGTGGATAAGGTAGCAGACGTTTTCAAAGTATGTTTGTTGTTTTTTTGATATAATGATATAATGATAACTACAAGTGTTTTTATACTGTTTATTGACACTAGTAAGGACAGCAAATGTCCACAGAGTATGTTAGAGTTCTCTTAGTTAACATCAAAGTCAAAATCTGCTCCACACCAATCTAAACATCCGTACCCAATTGCACCTTTATTTAACGTTATGAAAATAATTACAATATCTAGAAGGAATATATGTTTCTTTCTTGTATTAACAATTAATGGAACATCCCCTAACAATATAAACAAGTGAAAAATGCGCCGAAGTTTCGCACAATCGAGTTTTCTGTGCAGGGTATAATCAAGGCCACCGAAAACAGATCTATCTTTCGGTGGTCTCGGTATAATACTCTATGAACCGCGGCCCACGAATCTTTAACCACGGCATGGTGATGGCCTATCCTATATCGTTGCCAGAAGCACGGTTATGGCTAACTTTGACCAGAAATAAAATAAAAACCACTGAGGCTAGTGGGCTGCAATTTGGTATGTTTGAAGATCGGAGGGTGGACGATCAACATACCAATTTGCAGCCCTCTGGCCTTGGTAGTTTTTAAGATCTGAGGGCGGACAGAAAAAACTAAAAACCATTTTTTTCCCTCTGTGCTTCAGCGAACAGCGCGCTCCTCAGGGCGAGTTTCCTCATAGCCGAAAAATGCCCCGAAGGGAAATATGGGCCTGGGTGCAGGCGGAACTGCAAGTGTCAGAATGGCGCCCAGTGCCATCCGCTGACGGGCGATTGCCAATGTACTCCGGGGTGGCGCGGTCATTACTGCCATTTGCCTTGTGAGAAAGGTAAGTAACTAAAAATAACTAGAAAAAGAAAGAAAGAGAGAGAGAGAGAGAGAGAGAGAGAGAGAGAGAGACAAAAGAGAGAGAGAGAGAGAGAGAGAGAGAGAGAGAGAGAAGAAAGAAAAAGAGAGAGAGACAACAAAAAGAAAGAGAGAGAGAGAGAGAGAAGTGAATGTGTGTGTGAGAGAGGGAGAGAGAGCGTGAAAACAAGAGAGAGAGAAGAAAGAAAGCATGAGAGAGAGAGAGAGAGAATATAAACTTATATCCTAAGCCTCGCTCAGACGATCAAAATTTATGTGCAATTCCCATCAGCAGCTTCAATACTGAAACTGTCTCTGGAGTATACAGAAGCCTTCTTTCAACAAATTTATTGACTTATAACTTATTGCTTCAGAAAATTTGATAATCTAGGACCACCGTAGACGAATATTGGTCTGTTTCATCTTTTCATATGAGAGAAAAATCAATCTACAGAGATTTCCTAAAGTATCAGACATTTACAGGAGACGTCAAAACCCTTATAGCCACTTTTTCCTGTACATTTTTTTTTTTTTTTTTTTATTTGTGTAACTTTGAGCAGTGAAATGTGTTTGTAAGTTTTTAAGGTATTGTCCACTTGTGCCGGACTTATGTAGAAATGATAAACTTTTGTAGAGGACTATTTTTCTCAGTGAAATAATGTGTAGAAATTAAAACTTACAGTTTTGTAGAAATTAAAATTTCTTGAAATTTTCTATAAATCAAACATTTTTGCAATTTTGTAGACATTGAAACTTTTGCAATTTTTTTTAAATGAAAACTGGAATTTTTTTAGAAATTATAACCTTCGTAATGACAAATTTTGTAGATATCAAAACCAATTACCTCAAAGAAGACAAGTGTAGAAATTTAAACAATTTCTCTCAGTGTTAAAAAAATATGCAGAAATCAAACCAGTTTCTCTCAACAAACAGGACTTTGGGGCGAAAGTTGTAAACAATCTTGCAATTGCATCGGAGAGGGCAGCTGCAACCACATCACTGGGGTATGTCGATGCCCGCCTGGGTATGTAGGAGATCGCTGCGAAGATAGTAAGTATGTGATAGAATTCTTTCTGGTGCTTTGACCAATTGGAAAGGGCAGCCAAGTGCCCTGAAGCAGCCCAGACATGTAGAGAATATGGAAAAATTCAGAATATTAATCCTTCTCAAATTGCAACAGTAATAAGTTTACTAAAATTTGACTTAAAATGTTAAGGAAATTGCACATTGATAATTTAATTGAACCAAAATAGTGGAACAGTGATTAGTTTGCATAGACTGAATATGACCGCCAAAATATTGAAAATATAATTATTTTTGTACTATATCCTTGCTAATTCATTCCGTAGGGGGTGTAGGCATTACTTAAAGTCCTTTGCAACGTGCCTTCGGCCCCTAGCTGCAACCCCTTTCGTTCCTCTTACTGTACCTCCTTTCATATTCTCTTTCTTCCGCCTTACTTTCCACCTTTTCCTAACAGTTGGCTTCACAGTGCAACTGCGAGGTTTTCCTCTTGTTACACCTTTCAAACCTTTTACTGTCAATTTCCGAATGACTTCATAAGTCCCAGTGCTGGGCCTTTGGCCTAAATTCTATATTCAATATTCAGTCTTTGAATGGCCTTCAAGATGTTCAGTTAGATAGTGTTGGCAATATTCTGTCATAAATATAGCATGATAAAAGTACTTATCAGAAAAATATTGGTGAGTTATAAAAGCACAGTATCCAGGTTTTCAACTTATGAAGCCGCTCGCGCCATGCACTTATGAGGACACAGCTACTGGCAAAGAAGTTTCTAACGTGTATTACCAATTGCATGCAAACAAAGAGATCAAGAGATTACTGGAATAACAACTTCTTCTTCTTCAGAATGTCCAGAGGGATACTGGGGCCAAGGCTGCAAGAACAAATGCCAGTGCAACAATCCGAAGCTCCTCTGCAATGCTTCTACGGGAGACTGCTACTGCCCAGCGGGACCTCGTGGTGCGAACTGCCGAAGAACAGAATGCCCTTCAGGTTACTATGGAGCAAAGTGTGATTTGGTGAGGAAAAGAGTTTCGTAAATGGCCTCGTTATTCTTAATGAAGAAATTCGCTTACCTAATAAGAATATACTATAATTTCCATATTCTTATGAAAATATGTAGTTCTTAATATTCTTATAATTCTGCCTCATAAAGAATAGTCTAGAGTAGAAACCCTTTAATTTTAATTAGGCTGCTTATATCTCATTTGTCTGGTTTTTATTTGCTTGAAAAAAGTCCATTGTATTAAAATTTCAACTAGGATTCTAAAATTTGAAAAGGAGTAATTTTCAGGAAATATAATCATTGAATTTTTTAAAGTGTTTTGTAGACAATTTTTTTGTGTAATCAGAATTTTTTGTCCTTAATCTCAGTTTGAAGATTCACACAGAATTCTGAAAACTGAAAATTAATACTTTCAGGAGATGGAAAGTCACTAAATTTCAATAAACGTTCTCTAGATCAATTTTTGTTGTGTGTGATCAGAAACTTGCCCCTAATACTCTGTTTGCTGGCTTTCAAACTGCTAAAACTGACTGCTAGTTTCATGACCCTTAACAGGTCTGTAAGTGTGAACACTCTGGAGAATGTGACCCTCAAAATGGAGGTTGTGTTTGCCCCTCTAATTACTTCGGCCCGACCTGTGCCCTGCGTTGCCCTGCTGGTACTTTTGGCAATAACTGTACCCAGGTAGGTCACATTACCTGTTGTTGGACAGTACAGATTCTGTATATTTTTTCTGTAGCTGTTACAGAAATCAGCCTGTAGAGCAATCCATCATTAATATGACCTAAAGCATTCTCTCTCTCTCTCTCTCTCTCTCTCTCTCTCTCTCTCTCTCTCTCTCTCTCTCTCTCTCCCAGTTTTGCGAGTGCCATCATGGAGGTCTGTGCAACGAGGATGGAACTTGTCAATGCCCAGCAGGGTATACCGGAAGTACGTGCGAGATTCGATGCCCGCATAACACTTGGGGCTTCGGCTGCAGTTCTGAATGCCGTTGCTCTAATGGGGGCATTTGTGACCCTGGTAATTATTATTATTATTATTATTATTATTATTATTATTATTATTATTATTATTATTATTACAAATGTATAAATCACTAATTTCTAAAGTCGATTTGTTGCTCAAGATATTCCTTACACAAATGACCAAGCAAAGTAACACCGTTAATTATAATAAATCATCATTATTTCTATTATCATTATGATTTGTCTATAACAATAATAATAATAATAATATAAAATTCCAAAAAATACGCCATTCATTAATTTCTGTATACTGTAACCTAAAACGAATCCATTTTTCAAAACCAAATATGAAACCTACGACCTGACAAAAACTCATCCTTTTCAGAGAGAGGCAACTGCCAGTGTACCATCGGATGGACGGGTCCCTCTTGTGACGAGGCCTGTCCACCAGATCATTACGGCCCCAATTGCCAGCTAGAGTGCGGCTGTCACGCCAACGGCACTTGCAATCGATACACTGGATGCTGTAAGTGCACCGAAGGTCGTTATGGGAGGTTCTGTGAGCTTGGTGAGTTGAAAAGTTCAGTTTTTGTCACTCAGATATTAACACTTTGTTTTATATGGATTCCCAGGCCATTTGTATCACAAATCCACAAGTGAACCGCAATGGATAACCACATTTCTTGTTTATCTATATTTTAGAGTAATATACTCCAAGTTTAGGTTTATGGGCGTCTAGTTCGGGGTTAACCTCTCACACCACTGGTCTCTACATAAGTAGGCAGATGAGGCTACCTTGGCCAGAGCTTCCTGACAATACTTTGTCTCTACGATCGGAAATTACCGCCAAAACCCTCTTTATTATTAGTCATTTTTGATAGTAGGGGGACCCTAGAGTACAATAATTGCCATGTGTAAAGCATTTATGCATTTGCTACATCTCTTATAGTTGGTTTATCTAGATTTCCACACCTCTGTTCCTTACTGTACATAAATAGGCAGAAGATACCTCGGTCAGAGCTTCAGGAAGAGTCTAGATGACTCTAGGGTCGGGACTTAGCCCCAAGACCCTATAATATTAGTAATTTTTTTTACAGTATGGGTACCCTAGTGCATAATAATAGCCACGAGTAAACCATTTATGCATTCGCTCCATTTCTTAAAGTTGTTTTTTTTCCATTGCAGAATGCCCAAATGGTTTCTACGGTGCAGAGTGCAAAAGTCTGTGCTTTTGTGAAAATGGAGGGTCTTGCGACCCCAAAAATGGCCGGTGCCTTTGTGCCTGGATTCACTGGCGAAACCTGCAATATTCGCTGCCCAATAGGCAAGTATATAGTACTACATGTTCCTTCAGATAATGCTGACCTATATATTGGTGAACAGTTTGTGTACACTTTACATCAGAGATTCCGTTGGTCATAACTTGAAGGGAATTCTCCTTGACTAGGAACCTTCGGTACCAACTGCTCCAGAAGGTGCAACTGCGGTGAATTTCGGTGCCAGGGAGAAACTGGGCTCTGCCTCTGTCCACCTGGACGCCATGGGGAATTATGCTCTGCTTGTAAGTGACATGAGAGATTCATAGTTGATTTTTCAAAGGAAAAACATTGCGCTAAAAATATCACATAGTCTCATAGAGGTATACTGGGATGTTTGACTCATCCTATACTTAGGAAAGTTAACTGAAGTTTACAGTAAGCCCCAAATTTAGTATAAATATCTGGTAATTTAACAGGTATATAATACTTAAAGTTCATTTTTCAACTCTTAGAACTGAGGATCAATGAATCTGTTAATTAAACTTTTAGACAAAAAAAAACAGGCTTGACTCATATTACACTATTACAGAAAGAATTTCTCTGTATGTTTGTACTTTATCTCTCTTTATATATATAATATATATATATATGTGTGTGTGTATATATATATACACTAGTATATTTTGTATAGTATGTGTATATTCTCCTTAGCATGCAGACCCGGCACATACGGAATTCAGTGCCGGGAAACGTGTGAATGTATAAACGGAGGAACCTGCGACGCTGTTAGTGGGGTGTGCTCCTGCCCTCCCGAGTGGATAGGCTCATTGTGTCAAGAAGGTAAAAATCCCCTAGTACTAATTTAATGTTTTTCTAATTATTTCATTAAATAAAAATTATTTTTGGACTAGTCTTCTCCAACACTGTTTAAAATTGTAGTTCACTTAACGTTTGACTGGTTGGTTGTCCTTGATAACAGCTTTCGTATTGATTATGATATAATTTTTTTTTTACTGATAACCATTATCTGGATTTTTAAGTGTTTACCAACGATTTAAAGTTGCAAGGTTTCAGAAGGTTTCAGTGGTTTACATATATATATATATATATATATATATATATATATATATATATATATATATATATATATATATATATATATATATATATATATATATAATATATATATATATATAATGTGTGTGTGTGTGTGTGTGTGTGTGTATAATAATATATATATATATATATATATATATATATATATATATATATATATATATATATATATATATATATATATATATATATATATATATATATATATATATATATATTATATATATATATATATATATTAGTGTATTTAATTAGAAGAACCTTGTTTCCAAAGTTAATGAGCCAGAAAGCATGTTTATGTCTATCTCTTGTTGAATAATAATAATAATAATAATAATAATAATAATAATAATAATAATAAACTTACTTGGAACAGGACTACCTGAATTTCGAGGGAAACGAAGCATAGGCCTAAGAAGCAGCCTGAACGACGTATGGGACTAGGCATCACGAAGGCTGACATACTGGTGGATGGAGAGCCGTTGGATGTGAGGCTTTGATGCTCAGTGACGTTTATAGTTTTCTTTTTTTTTTTTTTTTGAGCTGACAGTAGATATCTGCCAATCGCAGTTAGCTTCAGTGATATTGGTACGAGATATATACCGTCAACTCAAAAAGAATATTGTCTATAGTTGGGAAACGACACATTCTTGGCTCAGACTTGTTGAATAGCATAGCATCTGAGCCACTTCCCAATACTGCAATTGATGCATTTGAATGAAATAAACACTAGAAGTGTCACATTCTCTTCAACCTATTTGTATTTGAAGAAGGTATCGCTGAAGTAAGAAGGATTCTGATACAGAGAGAGGAATGCTAATCTAAAACTTTAGCGAAAGCCCTGAAACTCGAGGAGACAAGATTTAAAACTACGGTGTAAATCACCTATGATTTATTTCGGGATTTTCAAACCAGTGACACATCAACTGTGCAGATTTCGATAGTTTTTGTGGTGGCAGCAGCATATTTCGGGCGATGAAATAAGAAATTAAATAGTCAATGGCGAAACGTACGACACATGGCGATGTCGTATCAATTTCGAATTACCCATCATAAAAAAAAAATTCTGAGAGACCTCGTCACCTTTCAAAAGATACTGTGAACTGCTGAAACTATCATATATGATAAGAAGTGACGTTCAAGTCATATCTCTTGGAGAGTAATAAAACATATATAGTCATGTTTTATTGCTCAGTGTCGTTCATGATTTGGAATGGATTTAGAACGTTTCGTTTACTTTTAGACCGTGATCTTATAGCGTTAGTAACTCTTCGTTTTAGATGTTTCATTAAAATGTTCAGCTTTTCTAATCTCCCTCTCGTATTAAGTGAATCCATATATTTGAACACTGATTCCAACGTCAAGGGATTCCTGAAAATCATTATTGGACCTAGACCCTAAATTTTTCAAAATAACTTTTACTGTGTTCTCACAAACCATTTAAATTATCTTTTGATAATCCCAGTGCGTCCTCATACCTCGTAGATTTTGGAGCTCTTAAGACTTCTGGACTAAGCCAATGAGCTTAGGCTATCGAAAACATAATTCCAGGGCAATAGAGGTCATTAATATTATCGTGGTCATTAAATCTCTGCAGAGCTCACAAGATTCCCGTTTACATCAGTTATCGTTTGACCGTAGTATAACGAATTGAGGAGAGTCCCTCTTATCGCGGAAAGTTAATTGACTCTTTAGATCTTATCTTCCATGTTTTATCCCAGCAAGAATGTTTCGTCATCCTAGATAATATATTTTTAATAATAAAAGTAATGATTCATCACATACTTCAACGGATAGGATGGATAACAGGTGCAGTACAATATATAAGGAGAGAAAGAAGAACACACAATGGCAACGAATCATTTAAAAACATGATCGAACCACAGAAAAACGAAAGAAACACACTCTAGGAAAATGATTCCAAACGAATATGGCGGCCAGGAGAACGATTTAACCTCGCCATCAGCCGCACACATCTACGAGCTGTCTTGATGGGGAACCCCCGACCTGCGAAACAAAAGACGATCAAACCAAAACAAATGTCTCCCCCGTTACCTGTTTGACGTCCGATCTCGGTGAGTTTTTACGTTGGAAATCGAACGAATAAGGCGTAATTTGTGTGGTTGAGGAGCGTAATGAGGCGGTAATGGATTGTTCTTTAATTACATAACGTAATAAGAGGAGATTCTGGTTTGAAATGAATGTAATGATGTAGTTTTCCTTGGCCCATTTTTTTTTTTGTTTCGCGTAACCTGGATTCTATGAAAGTCTTGCCTTGTGCATGTGAGTTTTAGACGGTATTTAACGGTAATTGATTTACGTGATTGTTAGATTTAACAGATCTAACGTGTAGTTGTTGTAGATTTAATAGATTTAGTCCTTAGTGTAGTTGTAGAGTAGGTCAGTACACAGTTACCGTGAGTGTCTCTATTTGTTTACTTAGGTTTGGTCTTAATAGGTATGTCTAGCGAGGGGCTAGTTCTAAGTATTAGCTTCGCGCCTGTTTTTACCTTGGAAATGATTTTTTCTACACTTTTAGGCCTTCTGATACTGGCGGTGCATTTGTTGTCGGCCAAATGGAATGTCCCTTCGCCGTGTTTAGTACTGCCCCCGGGGTGGGTGGTACCCATACATCAACAAGCTATTGCACTTGCCGGACGAGATATGAACCGTTCCAAACAGGCGTATATACCCGTGCGCTATCTTATGAAGATTGCGTATGGAAACCCCTTGTTGGATGGACTTCAGGGGTTAATTACAGGTTAATTACATTCTTGCAACAAAAATCGAATGTAAATCCATAATTAGCAACCAAAAAACTGTAGAGGAAGCCAAGTTAGAAGGAAGTCGCCGCCGCGAGGCTACTACTTAGATCTACTAGGCAAGGTTAGGCCTAGGCTGTTTAATTCAGACAAACCTACGTCTTCATACAGTAGAATTTTGCTTAACTTTGTCGTACCATAGCTCAATATGCCCTTTTTTTTCTGGGCAAGTTTGACACAATGTCACATTCCCATGATGAGCAAGCTCAGTGTGGTGTAGGCCTGGCTTAGGTGTAATTGTTGTGTACGAAATAATGACGAACTCGTCGGCAATGAAAATTTAGATCTACAATTAGCCTTGATTATGAAGATAATTATGAATGGCAATACACGATGCAAAATTGTAACGTACATTTTTGAAAAGAGCTCTACATTCTTGTTACTTTGAACCCAATAAACACTGTGCACAAATGATAAATAAAAAAGTAATCGGATTATGACTTATAATGGTAAAGCAGTACCTGACCTCCCCCTCCCCTCCATAGCTAAAACGGCAAAATTGTAACCAGTAAACAACCCTAGGTTACGTTAGGTTGGTATTTTTAGGTTCCTGTTTAGTGGTCTATCATTTCCTAGCTATTTTTGCATTAAAAACTCCTTGCTGTCCCTTAGTACTCCGAGCGACCCATCTTTTGCTGCAGTTTCTGCCAGGGAACTAAATTCTGTTGAGCTCCTGTAGTGATTGTCTTGCCTTTGGCAATACCTCATGGTATCAAGGATAGGCTGTACTCCTCAAGTCATATGTTATGTTATTATGAGTGGCGTGTCAAGTGTATATCCTGGAGGGAATGAGGTCTAGTTGAAGATATATGTGGATGACACCCAGGGCTATTTCTTAATTGGTGACTTTGAGGCTACAGATACAAAACTAAAACTAATTGAAAATAAAATTGAATTCTTGTTGGGATGAAAGAAAAATAAGTTAAGTAGCATTTGTGACATTCAGGCAAATGTTAATAAGGGTTACTGGATATCATCAAAGAAATTTTACATCCATCAAAGAGTATTACAAGTGTTCTATTAAGAAACTTGTGATTACAGGCAGTCCCTGGTTATTGGTGGGCTTGGTTATTGGCGATCCGGTTTTATGGTGCTTGTCTAGCAATGAAAATCGACAATTTTCAGCACCAAAAAGCCCCGATTTCCGCTTAACGGCGCCGATATTTGGGTATTGGCACCGATACGTACCTAACAGAGGTGCCGATAATAAAAAATCCCCGATTTTTGGTTATCGTCAGAACGGAACCCCTGCCAATAACTTGGGACTGCCTGTATTGCGTCATTTAAAGAGAGTACTATTGCAACTCTGTATCATAATCTACCTAGGATACAGCCCAAGAAGCTGCTGAACATACTAAATAGATAGGCAAGATTAAGAAACGGGGTGTCACACTTCAGGATAGAATTAATCCTGTTTATTCCTGCTGGAATACAATTCACCATTGTAATGGAGAGAGACTTGAATCAGTTGTTGAACCAGTGGTAATGAGCTCATTAACTGGTGGTGGGTTGGTGAATAGGGGAAACCCCCGCTCACAAGGTTTCATAAAGCACTTTTTTTAGGTTGCTCTAAGGAATGGAGCTCTTGCTGCACTCTCCTTGACTGACTGAGTATTGAAACTTTCTTTTGAATTATCATATGTATGGTTAGTTGGTTTTGGTGTAATGGATGCATCAAAGAAAACACAGCTACTCTGTGTAGGTTTGCAAGCCAAGGGTGGATATACACCTGCTTTGTCCCCTGTGCTTGTGGATTGGTGTTGAGTCTGCTCTTTTTGCAAGTCCTTTGGCCCATCACAGCAGAAAAGGTCTGGCAAGAAGCAGAGGAAGCCTAAGAAGTGTTTACCAAATCTCAGTTTATTTCTCTTGCACAGCTCCCAGCTGCTCTTATGCATTTTCCTTTGGCTCAGTCTGATGTGGGCAGCCAGCACAAGCTATTGACTCATTCAGTTACTGTTCTGCTAAGGAGCTTTGCACGTTTGAGAATTTTAGGGGTTGCCTTGCCTGTGGGTGGATAACCTCCTGCGGTATCAAACATAGGCTGTACTCTGCCAGTGTCACCCGTCCTTAACATTGCTCCTGCATCATTCGTGGAAAGCGTGACCCATGGACAGAGTAAGGTGAAGAAGAGCAGGCACTCTTCATCCTCCTTGTCTTTTTCTGCCATTTTTTCCTCATACAGGAAAATAACAAAGATGTCTGCATGCAAAAAACATTACCCTGCAAGTGCTTACCGACAGTGATGGCCTGGATGCATGTGCAGAGCTCTCTCCAGGCAAGACCACTGTGCGTGCTCACGGTTTATCACCTCCTACTTCTGTTTTGCTGGCTGCTCTAGACTTGACAGACTGCCATGAGTACCTGAAGATGTGGCCTTCTTTTGGCATTCCTGGAGATCTCCCCTTGTCTGTCATTAGATCTTGTCTTACTGCCTTGACCTTCTCATCTGCCATTGTAGGAAAGATTTAGACACATTTGAGGAGTAAGGTGAAACAGTGCAGTTATGAATCTCCTTCATAAAAGGCTCTAATTTGCATATCTATGAAAAATACAATTTAGTTGAAAGATTTGGTATGTTTTCACCACTGGCTCTCCTGTGTCTCTGAATATCTTTCACCATTTCCCTTGGCACTATTAATCAGTTTTTTTCCCTTTCTTAGAAAATGATTTCCCATTATTGTTATTGGCTCTCTTGTTAGCTTATATTTTTCTCATGTTATGCATTTGTTTCTATTCTGTGTAAGTTGCCAAGATCTTTCAATGATGAATGTTAAGAAGTAATTTTATGTTTCAGAGGCAATGGCTGCGGTAGAGGAAAAACCGGCTACATATCCTTGGATAAAGGATAAAGTGCTCGGGACTGGTGGTTTTGGTACGGTTACGCTTTGGAGACACAATGACACGGGAGAAACTATAGGTAAGGAACCTATGTCAGCCGATCTTTTTCTGGTATTCTATGTATTTTTGACAAGAATAAAGTTTTTATTACTTTTTGAATGAGAAAAACTGACGAACTTTCATAAAGAGACATTTTAGGACCTAAATTTTAGAATCCTCAACGATTCATTGCCTGAACAAAGTACTGAATACTTTGCCAGCAGATATTTTTTTGAAGAATCCATGCAAACTTTATACTATAATGGCTACATCTCATTACCAAGCTTCATAGAGATAGTATAATTTTTTTTTTAATGTTCTCTACAATAACAGTATTCTTAGTTTAATGATGTTTTAATCACATCCTCTCGTTTTAGCTCTCAAAAAATGCCGTTGGGGGACTCCAGGTACCGGGACAGAAAATATATTGTCTCCCAAACATGTAGAAAGATGGGAGAAAGAAGTGGAAATCATGAATCGATTAGACCACCAGGCCGTGGTGAAATGCTTTGAAGTTCCATCTGAATTGAAGGGACCTGTTGGTGATCTTCCCATGCTGTGCATGGAGTACTGTAGTGGGGGCGATCTTCGAAAAGTAAGTTGGCTACATGCTAGAGACTTTCTGTTTGTATTTATGTGAAGTCAAGGTGCAAATAATTAACTTTAGTACCATAAGTCTATGATATAGAAAACTTCATGAACTACATTCATATGTACAATATATGCATCATGTTTTGTATTAATTGTTTTTCCAGGTATTAAACAAACCTGAAAATTGCTGTGGCATGCGTGAAGCAGCAGTGAGGGCGTGCATCAGAGACATGACCGAAGCGGTTGCGTATCTTCATTCGATGAGAATAATCCACAGGGACCTCAAGCCTGAAAATATTGTCCTTCAAGATGTTGATGGAAAGGTCTGTCTTGATAACATTGAGAAGATCTGTTTGGGCAGTTGAGGAAATAATTCTGAAAAGGTCTTCAGAGTCGTTGAATGTTACTTTTGATTGGATTTCTATGTTTCATGCATTCACGGGTAGTATTGTGATGATATTGCAGCTGCAGTAATATTTGATATGATTATGTTGAGTTTCTCTGGGAATGGAAGTGCTGGAAATGTTTGAGATTTGTAACTATGGTTCTTATCGAGTTTCAATATATACATTGTTAAAGTTTGAACAGGTTTAATGGTAGATGGAATTAGTATAATAATTGGGTAAGAAAGAGAGCAGTCCAGGTACTGCTTTTTGTTTTTTGACCACTAAAGAAAATTAAATCAGCTCTTACCTTTGCCAAGTATGTAACGCAAAATTTTCAATTCCAAAATGTTATTTCGCAGACGGTGCATAAGCTCATCGATCTTGGCTATGCGAAAGAATTAGACCAAACCAGTGTCTGTACCTCGTTTGTAGGTACATTGCAGTACTTGGCACCAGAGCTCTTCTTGAGCAAGAGGTACACTTGTACTGTTGACTACTGGAGTCTAGGTCTTGTAACTCATGAAATCATCACTGGAGTCAGACCTTTTCTTCCTAATATGACACCAGTTGAGTGGTAAGCAATTTCTTTTTATTGGTTTGTATTTTTGTATTTTTTCTTCATTTGTATGCTTCAGTTTCATCTTTGAAGGTTTACAGACCCTAATCATCAAAGTAATAATTAAGGATATGTTTTTTCAATTTTGTTATGAAATGGTTTTGCATTACTACTGAATTGCTCTCCTAGTTCTTGGCCGAAGGTTATTTGTTATATAGTAAGTGGTGAAAATTGGAGCTAGACAAAACAAAGAAATTAGACCAGAGGGAATGAAAATGAAGTAAATATCTCACATGACTCAATCCCTGTACCAGAGAATAACAGTTAAACATTTGGGAATGTCCAAACTTCTACCATCAGCTAATGCCAAATTTTAGTAATAAAATGAACTTACGCAGCATTCTTCAGTCCCCATTAGTGTCACCTTCAGCTTTTTACTTTTCGTCTGTTTCATTATTCCCTTCTGACCAATCTGTCTGAATTGTTTAAGTTTTCTTTCTATTTTTTCAACCATAATGCAAGAATGAGTTCTTTTTGCAAACCAAATGAGTTTGGATATATCATTTATTAGTGCATGTAAAAAATGTTATAGCAATAATGGTAGAAATTTTAGCCTGTCAAATAATGCTGCATTATGTAAAAGTTTAGGCTTTACTCTCGAAGTATCTAATATACTTTATCATCAGGATGAAACGTGTCCGGACGAAGCAGTCACATCATGTTTGTGTATACGAAGGTCGAAATGGGGATATCCAGTTTTCTGCCCACATGTTTCCAGAAATTCATATCTCAGGACCACTAAAGTGAGTTTTGTTTCTGCATAGTTATTCCTAAGTTGTTCCTACAGGGACACAAACTGTCACCGTTTATGTAGGAGCGCAGGCTGTAATAGGTCGTTGATCTTATTAAACTGCTTAATAATGATAATATAGTAATAATAGTAGTAGTAACAATAATAATATTAATAGTAATAAGTTCCTGATACTTAATAGTAAGAAACAAACCATTGTGATTCTCATGAAACATTGGCCATTCTCCACATCACAGGACTAGGAAAGTAATTCCATTACTGTATTAGAGGTTTGGAAAAATTTATGAGAAAACTAAATAACATACTCTTTTGGCTTTGTTTTTAAACTATAAGCATGCACAAAATGCTGTCAGATTATCGTTAGCTTTATAAACACGCTATATTATTTTCATCCAACCAGAGCGAGAGTGGAGGAATGGCTTCGCATCATGCTGGAGTGGGATCCAGTACTCAGAGGTCACATCGAAGGTGATAATGGAAGTAAACAAGTTGTAGCTTTCAACATGATCAATGATGTCCTCAACAGAAAGGTATGGAAACAACGCTGAGGGTTTGAAAGTGTCATGTTCATTTGGTTACTGCATACTGTATTACTGTATAGTTCTTTTCACTGAGTGACTTATTCCCAGCCCAAAAAAAAAGACAGACATACATGTAAGGTATGTTACATTGGTCACTCATTATTGCAATATGCTACTGCCTTCATTTTTATGTTTGAAGTTAAGGTTAACAGTAGCTTGTGCAAGTAAATAAATGTTGGTGAAACAGAAGCGAAAATTAAAAAATGTATTTATTGAACACAATCTGTGAAGGTTCGGTACCCTTTAGACAATAAGAGCAGTTAATTAAACCATGTATACATGTAAAGCTGGACTGGAGACCAAGTTGTGGGTCAGACCTTGAAATTTTAAGAGCACTCTATTCTTTAATGTATAATTGAGAACTTGATAAGCATTGTTAGAAAAATTGTTTAGTTGTTTTTATCATAACAATGAGATGATCTGTTGATTAAAGTATTGAGGAAGCTTTGTTCTGTAATTTTCTTTGTAAATTGTTTTGATGTACCTTTGTATTGTGTTAGATTGAAAGTTATTTGTTTTAATAAGAGATAAGCCAGGCATACAATATTTAGTTGATGCATATAGTTTTACTTCATTATGAAAAATGATGTAACGTTCTGTATTATTGTGTTTGTATGATTCCCAAATCAATTAATTTTACTGATACCTTATGCCTGAACTAGCTGACAAAGCACTGAATCACAAAATGGTTAATGAAACCTTCTGGAGTAAGAGGAGCTATTTGTCTCGTGTGCTGGAAGCTCACATTTCTTGACTACTATTTTTAATTAAGTATGCAGTCAGCTTGGTACTCATTACCAGACTTGTGTCTTTTAATCTTTTTGTTATTGTTTTCTTGCCTTTCAAGTGTTTGTAGTATTTATTGTAGTTTTTTGTTCCATTTATTAAGTGTTTGTAGTATTTATTGTAGTTTTTTGTACCATTTATTTTCCAGTTGAATAAAATCAAGTGTGTGGACATTTTTTGTTGGTGAATTTTATAAAACTGCTGCCCACCCAGCCAACTGTTTTTCAGTTTTGTTTTTTGCACCAAAACAAACTTGCATTTGGCATCTTCTCAGACTTCTTTTCTTATGTAACCTTTGTTATTTAAAGTTTGTATTATTTAGCTGCTTACTGTTCGTTATAATGGTTGTATAACTTTATTCACATTTTTGTTTCTTGCTTTGTTTCTCACTACTGTGGCTGCGTAACCTCAGCAAAATAAAGATGGGCATCAGCACACAGCATTTTTAGCTGATTTTTGGAGTTATTCCTTTTCATAGTATCCTCTAGAAAATGATTACTGTATTTTGAAGTTGTGTGCTGTAGTTTAATCCTGCTCCAGATCAGTTATTTCAACTAAGTATTTCTGGCTGAGGCAGTAAATGGGTTAATAAGATTTTTCTGGAGTAGGGCAAAGACAGTCTTGAAGTGTGACCTGGTGGTCTAGTTACACTTCTTTTATTGATGAATAATTAAAATCCCATCGTTGTTTTCCCCATGACTCTCATCTCTTGTTCGCTGAAAGCCACCAGAAATTCACATCATACATCTTAAACTTTACAACATATTGCCTTGCCTCTGGGCAAGGGAGTACTGACATAAAGCCAGTTTACAATAAATCTAAATAAGTCAGGCACCATGACTTAAATTAGCTTCTCATTGGGATATATGTTAAAGCAGAAGTTAATGTTTCGTAGATATAGACCTGGGGTTTTACTTTAAATCTAGATGCTATTCTCTTGAGTCCTTGTGGTTAGCACTCTTACCTGTTCTGCAGACTGAGTTAGAAAGTTTTACAGGTGAGGTGATGATATCCAGTCCTTGTACTGGATATCATACACAACTTGTAGCTACCACTTCAAATGTTATAAATTCCTTTTGGGTATATACCTATAAATAGAAGCAATAGGTTTGTAATGGTGAACCAAATGTACTTAAACTTTTTATGGAAATGCTATTCTCTTGTCTTTGAAAATTAGTAATACAAAGGACGTCTCTTTCAGATGATCAAGATATTTGTTGTAGACCTTTGCCGTGTACTGGAGTATGAAGTAAAAGAAACCACATCCTTATCAGAAGTCCAGCAGTGGGTTGCACGAGACAGTGGAGTCTCTATAGAAGACCAGCATCTCTTACTACCCAGGGGGCAACCACCTGATGCTACACGATCAGCAATACAGTGCTGGGCTCCTCCGGTAAATTCATTGTTGTGATATTTTAGAGTATGTCATCTAGTTTTAGTATTAGTTTTTAGTTGGATTTTTTTATATTTCTGGGGAAATTTTTTGGCAACACTTGAATACTGTCACCATATGAATGAGTAGGCATTAAGCCCATACTGGGAACAAAGGCAGTAATTTTATCCTCTCTGGTATTTCACATTTAGATCAAAATGCTTTCAAACATCTTAAATTGTAGTCATATACAGGTTGTTTTTATATTTTAAGTAAGCAAGGATAGTTTTAAAATTATAACAATTAAAAATTGTGAGGATATCATATGTAGGTGTACTGAGTGACTGTACTTGTAATGTTTCTGTCAAGATTCTGAATCTATGGTCCCACTGAAAATTTAAATGTCACAAAAATTGGTACTGCATACTGTTTTGTACATGGTTCCAAAATTAGTTTCTGCTTAATGTGGAAAATTCTGTTAACAGTGAGTTTAACTTCTGTGGTCCTAGCAGTTTACAGACAGATGCAGATATTTCATTGAAATTCAAAGTCATTGAGAACAGGATTAATTGCTCAGAAGGATGTCATCATTTTAGGGGCTTTAAAGCCTGAAAAGAACGTGTGAAATAGATTTCGAGTGTTGTTATATGAAGATCAGTGAAAATAAAGCTGGGAGAATTTTTTGCTCTGTGAAATTTATTCTTATTAAGCCATTAATATTGCTTTTGTTTTGTTATGTATCATTACCAATACAAAATGTCAAAATTTTACAAAATAAGTCTGCAGAAGGGCCTTGATATACAGTATGTTGACATTTTGTTTCTAAAGATATCATGATATTTGGATTTGTATCATTAGTGATAAATTCACAGGACGAAGATGAGTGGTTAATGTACGTTTTTGCTGAGGGTATGACGAGGCCACAAGTTCCCCCACATTTCCCACCGTTGGTGGAAGCAATGCTCCGAGAACCTCGAACTACAGTAGACTATCAGACCCAGCGAAGAATGTGGGCTCATGCTGTTTTCTTTCTTCACCGTGAAGCTCGACTATTGACGTTACTCACTCAGTCTCAGAAAGTTTCAATGTAAGTTTACTGTTACAGTATTTTAATGCTTGTGATGTATTGTGTTTATGGAAGAAGTTTTACATCAGTACTGGTTACCATGGTAGTCTGGCAAATGTGACAACTGTTTTTTTTTTTTTTTTTTTGTAGAGAAGTTTTTTTGTTTTAAGTGCTGAGAATGGGGTATTGGATATACAGTAGTGTTTTAGAACACTTATTGGTATTAGTACTGCAGTTATAGAAACGATCTTGGCCAAAGTTTACTTCTTTATATAAATACAGGGAGAAAATGAGAAACTAGTGAGTTCCTTACCCACCAACACAAAATTACCCAAGGATAATAAGTCGTGATAAACCCTTACTGTTGAACACTTCATAACAAATACTGGAACAGAATTATGGAAGAAATACTGAGTAAAACAGAAAGTTATGAGAAAACGATCAGTCATGAACTTAAAAAAGTTAGGCACAAACGTTTACATTTCGCATAGTAAGATTAGCAAAAGCCGCCACCTAAAAGTTAAAAAACAATTTTTAGAACTCAAAAAAGCTGGAGAGTTTAATGCTGTTGAATGAAAAGAACAGAGGTATGTTCGAAAATTTCTAAAATTATCTCTGGTCTGTAGATGAAAACTTGCTAGCATTGTTCACAAGCCTGAGTTGAGGTTTTACAGAAAATCACATTTCTTATTAGTTTTATCACTCAGTACAAGGAAAAATATGATTAGAAAGGAAGGATGAAATGGAATGAAATGGAAAACTGGAAATAACTTATTAATCCTATGGTTTCAAAAGTCTGTGAAACATTGGGAGTTCTTGTCTCTTTGGCAGACACAGAGTAAATCAGTTAACTGTGGGTGACCATGCTAATATGTCATTTCAGTTTTTTCAGAAACTTGATTTTCATTGCTTTTCATTTTACAGGCTTCATCTGATGTCTGGCCATGCACAGTTAACCAAGACAGGCCAGAAAATGCTTAGCGATATTGCAAAGTTGCAAGCGAGACATCACTTATTTATGGAAGCATTGAACACTGATCTCGATTACTATGATGAGCAGGCCTCATCAGGAAGATTGAGTGAGTCCTGATTTGCAGGAAAATTTAGTTTATATATCATTTTATGTTTGTGAATTATATGATTTGACTGATAAGTAGGCAGTATATTTGGTTAGTACCATATGTTGATATAAACATTCTCTATGTAATCTTTGGAGACTGTTTTAAATATTTAACACTCCATTTTTTCCCTTAGCATCTGAGAAACTGTACAGTGGGTGGCGAGAAATGGGAGAAGTAACACTTCGTCAGGTTCATGCTGTTGTTGAACGTGTACAGCAGCTGGAGGGGTCACTCACAGCCCTCAACACTAGGATACTGGAGCTGCAGTGCTCTCCTTTTGCAAGAGCCAGAGCTAGTGATTCTTTAGATGCAGCGTAAGTTGTATTAAGATCTTAGTAAAATCTTTTGTGTATAATGTGATGCCTGAAAATTGTTAAGGCAGCTGTACTCGTAAAAGCAAATCAGTCAGTAATTTTGCAGATCATTTTTAAAAGAAGCAGAAAAATGCTTTTTAGAATAAGTTTTTTATCAACTTTATAGTGTTCCTTGTTTGCCTACCTTTTCCAGACTATCATATTTTTCTATGCTAATGTTTTGCAGACTGGCAGCTGGAGAAGAGCTCTATTGCAACTTGCGGCGTCGAAATAAGGAGCAACGAGCTAATCCCCACGATAATACAGAAATGTGCAAGTTGTTACTACAAGCTCTGAAGAAGCGCGATAGACTTCAGCAGGATCTCTACAAACACATTGAGTAGGTTAACCAGCTTACTATGTTTTAAGAACACTGTCTTATGTAACTTTATTAGTTAGTGATCCTTTAGGTGGAATCACTTGGTTCTAACACAGTCCTTGGTTCATCTTTGTTCTAAGTGCTTATACTTGTTATATGATTGGTTCTGTACAGATTTGTTACTGTGAAGGGTGTAGCCTATGTAATAGCTACTATTTTGGTCATGACTTAAAAAATTCATGAATGACAAAAACAGCCTTTAGTTATGATATCTCTTTGTTTCTGTGCCAACAACTATAGCTTATTTGTACATCCCTTTGGTGGACAGTTTTGATAAAAGTTTTTTAAAGATGTAACACTGGTGATAGTACGTAATGGAGTCTCTTACCGACAGATTTTTTCTGGTATTAGAGCAAAAATATGAATTGAATTAAAGTAAGTGTATACTGTACAGTACTTATAATGAGTGGTGATAGTATTAAAATCAGACATTCCAAGGATATAGTTCTGTGTGCGTACTTGGAATTCCAGAATATTCTCTGATCAAAATTCAAAGAAACAGTCCTCGTGGTGGTCCAGGCAGTCATTAACTTAATCATTATTATTTTAGTCAGTTTTTGCTTTTATGGGTTTTGTAAGGCTACAATGCACAGTGTACCTTGTTTTGCACACTGTAGATGGTACTTGAGGATTTTTTGGCAACATCCCTTTGGTCCCAGTGGTCCCAGCTTCATCGCTCTGACGTTTTATATTTCCTCTGTGTCCTTAGTCTCCACCCCAACTAGCTGTTCAAATTGTTTAACTTTGCCTTGTTTCAATTTTCATCTCTTTGGGGTAGCCTTATGAGAGTCCAAAATGGTGATTCAGTGGCCTTTTTAAACAAATCATAATACTGCAGTAACAGTTGGCAGTACAGAGATAGGAGTATAACAGGTTCCTACCACTTGCCTTGGTTGCATACCCTTTCTGATGTCCACTCTGGTCCAGGTGTTTGTCCTTATCTTTCTTCATGATTTCTTTGACAGTCTTCAGATATTTACCCTGTTATTTTCAGATTGAGCTCTTTTGAGCATTAAGTAAGAAGACGGAAGGGCCTCATTCAAAAAAGTAATAGATATGGATATTATTATTAGCTAGTTTAAGAAGTGGTCTGGCTTAACTGCTCCTATACCCTTTTCCATGCATATTCAAACCAGCTTGATCTTGAGAATTCAGTCTTCGTTTTCCAGTGCCTTCTTTTATGCCTGTTAAGAGCAGAAGCTTCTGATTCAGCTGAAGTGTTGGATCAGTTTTTAGTCAAGCCATATTTAAAACCTTGTAGATTTTTAATTTGCCAATAAGGCTCTTATTATTAAAGACTGTTTTTACTTCTTGAAAGTATGGAAAATTTATTTAAATTTACCAGAGTACAGAAAGCTTTATTACCATAGTGCATGATTAAATCCTTACAAGAAATTAATGATTCATCTTATGCTCAGGAAGGATGTGGTAAGAGATATATAAGCTTTTAGTGTGGGACATTTTTATCATCATATTTAGTTTATCCAGCCATTGATTATTAAAGAGCGGCAGTTTGTTAGATAAGATAATTTATCAAGTACAGATCCTTTGGGCCAGCCATAGGAGACCTAAGAATGTTAACTCATTAGTTTGGTTAAGCTATTTACAAACAATAAACCGTTTTTCTTAGGGTAATATTGAGTATTCATTAGGAAACTTGCTGAAGGAGTGCTCAGTTCTATTCTAGGATTGCTATATGGGCTTCGACACACATAAATACAGATGAAATTGCATGCCAAGAACAATATGTTACCAGTATTTAATTTTTTGTTTTATAGAAATAGATATTTATTTGAATATTTGGTGCAACTTTTCTTAGGGGAGATGCCAGAGAATTTTGTATTTTTTTGATGTTGGATATCCTTAGGGACGAGTTGATAGTGGGGAAAATGTTTAGTATGGGAAAGTAGGAATTCTTGGGGTAGATAGTGTATTCCGCTCCATGTAGGCATTGAGGGTAATGAGAAAGCAGATAAAGCTGCAAAATTGGCTTGTACAATCCCCCAACTACTAAGAAAGCCCCTTATCAGACTGGCTAGCATCAGTTAAACCCTTAATTTATAGGGATTGGCAAAATGATTGGACAAATATACCCCCACAAAACAAACTAAAACAAATTAAGAACGAAGTTAAAAAGTGGCATTCTTCTACCCAAAGCAAAGAATCAATGAGGTTATTTTAACAAGACTCAGAATAGAGACACTCCAGACTCACACATGGTCATCTGATGTCAACTCCGCACACAAACCAATAACTTGTGAAAGATGTAACATCCCAGTAACAATCAAACACATCTTGATTGACTGTCCCAGATGGCATCATGAAAGAAAGACTTATTTACAAAATAAATCAATAAAGGATATTCTAGCAGAAGGTAATAACTTTTCAATTAATAATATCATTCTCTTCTTAAACAAAATTAAATTGATAAGTAAAATATAATCTTCCCCCTTTTTTTTTTTATTTTCTCTAATTTCCCCTGTTTTCATTATTTATTTATTTAGTTAACTACTTAATTTTTATGTACTTTTCCCCATTCTTTTCCCAGCCGAGAAGAACCTAAAAGAGTTCAGAGGTCTGGTTAAACAAATCATTTATAACTAACTAACTAATGCACTCAATTTCATGGCAGATTTTCTCTCTCTCTTCCTTATATGTAATAGTAATGTTTTTATTTTATTATTTTCCCTGACTTTCATTTTATTGTAGCATTTTATTTCATCACTATAGCTTTTCAGTTAGTTATTTAGCATAAATTTGAATTACTTGAATCATAAGTTCATTTATTTCACAGTAACTTTACATTTTATATTCTATGACAACTTTTTACTCACTCTTCTAACTTGAATTTGATGGATTTTCATTTACTAATTTTACATTCCTTTCTACTCTTCACATATTTCATGAGTACTGCTATGCACCTATAGCTTCTCTTTATTTTGTGGCAAATTGAAGTCACTGAAAGCTATGGAAAATTTGTCAGTTTTCTAAGGTCAGGTCAGTGACACATTTAGTTTGCTTAAACTGTTTGATAATAACATGAAATTTCTGCAGTGTGAAGGCACTGATGAGTGCTTGAATCAAATGGGTATTCAGACATTAACATAGGACATTAATGATGGTGACGGAATTGATAAAGACAGGTATATTGAACATGGAAAGTACCCCCACTGATGATATATTTTTCTTATTTGTTATTTCTACCCAGTAAGCATAAGTGTGTATGAATGAGGTTGTCCACTTGCCTAAATAATTTTAAATGTTGGGAAGCATTTAAAAACAATAAAGATTTATTTGCTGTAGTATATGTATTCTAGGACAGAATTTGTAGCTCAGTCTTTGGTGTTTCCAGTTTCATTACAGGCTATGAACCTGAAGCAACAACATTTGCATGTGTCTTCTTCGTTTTAACGTACTTTTTTTCCCATTTTCTATATGGGGTAAGCACAATGCCTTCTTTTACGAAGGACTTGTATTCCTTAGTAAAAGTAGTTTGTCTGTGGCTCAGATGTTTGAAATTGTGTATAATTATTTATCTTGAGGATGCGTCCATTGTATTCACTGTTGGTCTTGTTTCAGGAAACAAAACGAAAGTTGTGGTGAAGTTACTGCCCTTGCCACTCCTTTGGAAACAGTGCTGCAGGATTGTGCCAGAACAGCCCAGCACATTTCATCCCTCCAGAAGCAGCGTCAAAAGGATATTTGGAAAATCATGGAAATTGCGGTAATGGATTTGTTCTTTTATTTAGTGTAAAACATACGCACCTCATTACACATGATCATCTTGTTATTTATGTTTTGTATACGTCTAATTGATTGACTGCTGAGTGAACATTTACGTTACCGCATATACAGTAACAATCATCCACTGAGACTATAACCAAAATTATTATGTCTACAAAGTTTCTCTCTCTCTCTCTCTCTCTCTCTCTCTCTCTCTCTCTCTCTCTCTCTCTCTCTCTCTCTCTCTCTCTCTCTCTCTCTCTCTCTCTCAAATGATTTTTTTATTAACATACAAAACAAATATTTATATAAGTAAGGTTTATTATTAATGAAAATAATAATGATCACTATTAAAAGGGATAAGGAAACAATAACATTACCAATAATAATACAGTACTTTAACCTTGGACGTACAATGCCGGACTAAACAAATACACACCATTCATTGTTCGAGTTTAACTGCCAAGCAAGTACAGAGCTCAAAAATATTACCATTATATACATAATATCGTTATATATAATATTGGTGGGCAGAGTTGAGAA
Organism: Macrobrachium rosenbergii; assembly: GCF_040412425.1. Classification (NCBI taxonomy): domain Eukaryota; kingdom Metazoa; phylum Arthropoda; class Malacostraca; order Decapoda; family Palaemonidae; genus Macrobrachium; species Macrobrachium rosenbergii. Next base: position 2,638,017 of record NC_089745.1, on the reverse strand, counting down.
AAATTGATGTTATCAGTTAATGCTGTACTTAAACAAGCTTTCATACAAACAAAATGGGCAGTTATTTGTTTTAGGTTAAAGCTAGAAAAAGTACAAATATGTATACTTACCTAACCTTCTTATGTGCAAACAAATACCTGTAATTGCATATTTTGTTTGTATGAAAGTTCTTTAAGCACACATCTTTTAAGCAGAGAGGATTTTAAGCATACATAAACTACGAGTAAAAACAAAATTTTCCCAGTTCTGGTCTCTGTATTCTGCTTTCGTTTATATTTTTCAAAGGTCAAAAATGCTGTTTCTTTATCTTTTCTGAGTCATCGGTAGAGGAGTGATTGAAAGGCAGGTAGTCACTCTCTGTGGATGGGCCTTGGAACAGGCCTCTGCTAGACAAACACACCTTCATTGTTTCGAGATAAAAAAACTTGCAACATTGACCATTTGGTACAAGATATGAAAAACAGTTGCCTCTGCAAGGCAAACATACCTTCATACTGATGTTCTGTGTATATTCTATGGTAAAAGAGCTTTCTTTTAAAAAGATAGGTAGCTTGTTCCTGTGACTCATGGATTTTCAGTATAGTACTGATGATTTTGTCAGTAGATCTGTACTACATCTCGGGCATTACCGTATGCACATCTCACAATGTTTTGTTTCATAATTGTTTAGTGTAGGACCAGTTCATGTCATTACCAAATTGCTATTGATTAATTTGTTCAATCAACAGATTAACCACAGCAGAGCTGCAACTACGCCCACGTCGCCACAAGTGCTCCCTCTCCCCAATGCTGCAAATCTACCAAAGAAGCCTCCATCACCAGCATCACTGATATCTCTAGAATTATTGCTTGAAAAGTCTGGAAAGGAATCAGGTGCTCTAATAGCTGAGAATCGCGCTCTGCGTTGTCAGTGAGTAACCAGCTTTTTTTCTTTATTGAGCCATCTAGAAGTCTATATTATATTAAATTACTCATTGAGGGTATCTGATTCTGAGGTAGTTGATGCTATCTTATAATGAAAAAATTGGTCTAAAAAAATTCAAGTGTCTATGTAGTGTTAGGAATAATTTTAACAATTTCACTTTGCATGTATGGGTTTTGATAGTCACTGAATGGATGATTCACAGTAGTTAAAGTAATGTAGGATAAATACTGTAACCAAACCATTAACAATGTGTAACGCTACGGTATTTTGTAAGACCACCTGTAAGTTCTCTTAAGTGCAGCAACTTTTAATGCTTTCACCTTTTATTTCATTTTGTACTTTTGTGAGCTCATATATTCTGGATTCTATACTCCGTTGTCACAGTTCTGTATTGGAAATTAGTTTGGTTTTGATCCCTGTAAAAATACAAGGTACACATTACTCGTACTGTGGCTGTTTGTATTTTTTTTTACCTTCTTTAATTCTTAACATGCCATACTTTTTATTGGGAAAAGTTTTTGTTTATTCCCAAAGTGTAGGATTACCTGTTATTCATCCTAACTCCATTCCTCTTTAGTTGCGCTATTGTCTTTTGTATCCCTTTCTCTGCACACTTTAACTTTTCCTATCATGCTTTAATATATACCTGTTATTGGTCAGTACTTGCCATCTGAGAATGTTCTCACCAGTTGATCAGTTCCACTTGTAGTGTGCCATGTATAGAGCCCTACATGCAGTACAAATGTTTATCACATTGCCCCTTTAGCCCTCATCCAACTTCTTCAACTTACGATTACTCCAGATTTTACATCTGTAAAAACAAAAATTTTAGACGACCCCTGTTAGTTTAGGAATGGGATTTGGTGGTCTCGTTCAAGTACTTAGTAAAGTTTTCTTCTGGTCATAGTGTTTGATTCTTTGTTTCTTTGTATTTGTCTTCCTTCCTCTTGTATTTTTTTTCAGTAATTGTGAATAGTTTTAGGTATTTATAGTTTTAAATGCCCATGTATTTCTTTAATTATTGTGTCTTCTGTTGAAATTTGTAAAATCTGTTTTATAATATATAAACCAACAACAAATGACTTTGTTGGATAACCAGTGAATATTTGTTTTTGACTATGGTGTACAGATAATTTTATTTCTGATGAGAAAACCACAGGCAATGAATTAAATGAGCTGCACTTTCATCTAAGTACAATAGTGTGGACATACTGTTAGGATATAAACTGTACAATTACAAGCTGCCTCCTGCAAAAAGATTAGTGTGAAGTAGTTGATCCTTAGCTTTAAATATGTTTTTAACAATGAAGAAATTGAATTCTTGAAAACATACCTTGTATCAGAATGTACCTGTACAGACTAATCATTTGAATTTATGAATACATATATGAAGTTTTATCTCACTTTCAGAGTTTGAAGAGTTTAGGAAATTGCAAGAGTTAGGCTACAAAGAATTAAAGTCTGATGAGAAAATTTTCTCTTTCAGAATGGTAGAAATTTTATCAGGAAACCTTAACACAAATTTGGTCGTAGGAGAGGCCAAATCTCCAAACTTCCTAGCGTCGCCACATCAGCACGATGGCTTTGTAAATTCCCCGGAGATGGAGGGCTCATCGCCACTATCAATGTCTCCACTCAAGAAAGGAGCAACAGAGACTTCTTTATAGTATAGTATAATTTTATGAATTTATTATATACAAAACTTTTTCATGAGACATTACAGGGCTCTATATTTTTATGTGGTAACAAGACTGTGTGGGAAAGAGTTGTACATTTTTAGATATCAACCCTCTTAGATCAAAGGAGTGGCCTCTCGTCAATCCAAATCAAGTTTCTCTGTCAGTACTCTTTAGGTAGAAGCTTTTTACCCTTCCAGTGTAATGCATCTGCTTTCACTCCCTTTAATGGAGTCAGAACTAAGAAGCATTCTGTTGTGGCTGTTTGCATTCATTTTATTTATAGCATAGCCTGTAGAATTCTTGTTTGCAAAGAAGAATAGGCACCTTTTTTTTATTACACCTCATCTGTTTTTATAAGGGGTTATGTGGTTGGGAATTTCTGTAGTTTTTCTAATCCATGACATTTTGATTGATGTTTTCTATACTATATAAAATGGGTAGTATATAGTAATAGCTTTATAAACAGTTTCAGATCTTAGAATTTAAAGTAATAGGCTATGAAGTCTGAATGAAATTTATCTCCTAAAATTTCAATAAAAGGTTTTAAGTCTTATTTTTTATCTCAGGTTAAAAAACTGGTTTCAAATTGTGCTGTGTTGTTCAAAAATATGATTTTAATGCATGCATAGTAAGTGCTACAAGTTTACTTATTTTGGTGCTAAAATTTAATTACACATATATATATAATTGGTGGCATGATCTGTCAATCCACTATTTTTTTAGAACTTAATTTAAATATCAGACTTTTTATTTTGTCTTAAGAGAAATAATCTTGTAGTGTCACTAGATAGATTAGGTCTATTCATTCTCTCCCTGAATTAGTACTGGCATAGTTTTTACTTGTCTGGTGTGTGACACTTTCCCATAGAGACAAAATAGGATACAGTATATTAGATTTTATTCTATACTATTTATTTATTGATTAGATTCTCCCCTTGATAATATTCTCGTGCAGCCATTCTTGACTTGCCTCACCGAAGGAACCATGAAATTCTGTGATGTCTCATAGTGTTTAAAAATTGTGTAGAACTTTTATCAGTTCAGATGGTGGTATCATGCATGAGTATTTTCATTTACATAGGTTTTATTTACATAAAGATATAATTATTAATTATAAAAATTAATACATATTGCTGGCAATATCTTGTTAACTTTAAATAAGAGGGTTTGCATTACTCTTTGACTGGTGAAGTGGCTGTTTTTTGGAGGGTGTAAAACCAGGTCGATGGATAGCACCAGTCAGACATGAAGTGTAATGAACTGTTTATGTGAATTTTACCTTATGACAGTGCTCTTCGTTTTTTTAATGTTTATCCAGTACCTAGCAAGTACAGTACCTCAATTATTGTTCCTCACGAAGTGTATTTTGTTGCTTCTTACTGAAAATCATTTATGCATTAAGTGCCTAAGAGTGGCTTTCCGGCGTTTTGTCATTGTCACTTATATTGTCTGAAGGCCTTATATTCATCGTCAGTATCTGTATCAGTTACTTTTATTAAAGAGCTTTTATTAGGATTTGATATGCTCATGAGTTGCAATGTGCAGTTGAATAGTATCAGTTGATATGTAATTTGAAAATGTGTTAATGTTGCGGATGAAAATGTTAAATTTTTTTTTTTCCATTTGTTTGACTGTGGTTAGATTTGTGTGCTGTAATATAATGAATTATTATTCATTCTTTCTTTATTTTATTGTACTGTAGATTAGTTGTGTGACATCATCAGTGTGATTTATTTTTATGCATGTGGGTAGTGACCAGCTTTGGCCAGTTATTCTTTCTTGCTTTTAGGATATTCTGCAAGTATGTAGGAACTTAGGCTTGTGTGTCATCAAAACATATTTTTATATTTTATTATGCTGTTTCTCCCTTGCAAATTTAAAGGGAGTAGTCTGCTAGTCCATGTACTCCCCCATTCTTCTAGTTGAACTTTTACAAGTGCTGTGGCGTCATTTTTATTCCTGTGCTTTTTTCGGAGGTTATATTTCCTGGATAATTCTAGTTACCCTGTATAGATTTAAAAACACCTAGCTGGTAGTGTTAGTGTTTTGCTCTCCTTGCTCTTCTGTAGGAGGTAGCTTTGCCAATGTATTCAGCCCTCAGAGATGAAAGGAACGGAATATATCATTAGATAAATTTCTGGAGTGGTGTGGGGTAGGTTTTCTCACTGTTTGGGTACTGTAAAATTAACTAGCCCATTATTACAGTGGTCAAAACATCTGGGTTTGAGTAGCCAAGTACAGCAGAGAGCCTCGTATCCAGAACCTTTGGGACCAAGAGGGTATAGGAAAACTGGTTTCTCCAGATGTCTAGAAAAGTTAGCTTGGAAAACAAGTCAATAAGAAACAAGAAATTCATGTAAATACTGAACGTAACATGTTATACTGTATAGCTGAAATTTGAATATTAAAAAAAAAAAATCTTTTTTTCATTAATGAGGAAAGTAATTCATCACTTTGATTCCAGTTGAATTGTTTTCATAGATTAGGCTATGGTGGTTTAGGCTAAACTACATGAAATGTAGCCTGGAACACTGACATACAGTGCAGTGCTGAATGTAAGGTGAAACCACTTTGATAACGTGATAATTTGAAATGTATATAAGCAAATATCAACTGGTTATGAGTCGAATGTTTAACCTAATTTTTGAATGATGATGACTTCTGAAGTCTGATATAACCCAGAGTAAATGTAGTTATTGTTTGGAAACGTAAAGACTGTGAAAAAATGCCTATGGGGGTTCAGTCTTTTTTAACTTGGTGGTCGTGTTAAACTATACAACATTAATAATATTAGGGTAAAAATTTATTTGAATAAAAACAGCTACTAATACTAATTTAGTGATACAGTATATTACTCTGTAATATGTAAATGATATGAAGGCTTAGTTTGTTTGTCATTAAAGGAATGTATTTAAACTTAATTGCTGAAAGCAGTCTGTAGAAAAATAAGTCTAGAAAGCCCAAGGTAAAGAAAGAACAAAACCTACTTATAAAAATAATAAACTAATAAACTCTTCCTGTCCAACTAAATACTTTGTTTAGTAATAAAACTCAAATCTAGTAATGAAACTATTACAAATACCTTGATGTTATATAAACGAACTCAATTAACATTACCCTTGTTTATTGTCATCACGACAAGTAGTGCACTTACCTGAATGAGTTGGAATTTAAAATGCTCGTAGATAAGACCCTTCCGAACATATGAATTTCAGATATGAGGTTCTGTACTGTACCACTGAAGGTAGCAAGTAGCCTTTGGTGCTACCTATATTTTTTTGTAGGTTTATGCTGTTACACTTAGGGTGGTATTAATCTGAGTAGTTAACTGTTCATGTTAGATAGTGATTCTGTGTTTTTTATTTTACCTGTCATTATTGTGTTGAAGGTGAAACAATGTATGAAGAAGTGCAAAGTACTTTGTGGGTTTTATTGACTGATCCAAACTTTGTGCAGCCAAGGTCCTTGGTTGCTAGAAGGTACACTTGTACATATATGCTTCTTAGATTTTGAATGCAAAGACTAGACTTTTATTATCACTGCAACTCTAAACTGTAAGTAAGAAAGTCTTTCAACAGTAGCATGCCTAATTCGATAGTTTTTGTAGTTTTAATCATAGTGATGAGTGTTGCTTCTGTAAGAATGGTTTCTAGAATTTCAGTAGTATCATTGTAGTGAGGCATTGCTTAGATTCAAATTATGTAGGTCAATTCCAAGTCTGAAAGTTTCGGTATCGTCCCCTGGCAATGAACCAGTATAAAAGTGTCTGAATTTTTTAATTGCATGAGTGCAAAAGAAACAGTTATCTGTAGGTTTTTTATTTTATTAGCTATTACACAGGGAGTAATGAAGGTTTGGGTTAAATCTCTTAAGTTTCATGAGAGTAAATAAAAAACGTATTTTCTCCAACAGCATTAAAATTCTGGGAATGTGTTGCATAGTGCTGTGAATAATAATGGCATCTCACGTGTTGCTTGCAAGCTTTCTGCTCTATGTCCTATCAAGTCATCATTGCAGGTCACATGTTTTTGTTATTGTATATGTTTATATGTCAACTTCCCATGCACAAAACTCAGTATACTTTTCAACAACTGGTTACCAGGATACAATAATGAAACCTTCAGACTGGTTAAAATCAGCTATGGTTTGGGCTCTCAGACTGATCTCTCCTGCCACAGGTCGAAAGAGAATAATTGTAAGGTGTATCTTGCATTCCTTTTAGGAAAATAATTAGATGGTGCATTTTCAATTGGCTTATTGTTGAGAGTATTTCTTACAGTCTCTAGATTAGGAACCCATTTTTCTTCATTAAAACCTCATGTCAAAATAATTAGGTTGAAGTACTTAAATTCTGAAGTTGTGTATAATTTTTTAATGACTTTTTTCATTTACAAGTCTAGTTTAGCTAACAGTACAATACTTTATGCTCATGAAGGTCACTGGCTTGCATTAGCCCTTGTAACAAATTTTCTGACTGCCTGTTTAATTGTGGGATGTTTTGTGCTTGTGGATAAATGTTAAACAGCTATTTCTCTCAGCATTGACAATACCAGAGATGTTTCTGATGTAAATGGAAGTTGTATTTCAGTGCTTTCATGAAAATGAATCAAAAATAATAATAGTAATATCAGTATCTTCAAAAAAATGTAGATTCACCCATGTTATATTTTTAATGACTGATTTCAGAGCTCTATAGAAAATAGAATTGTCTTGTTAGCGTAGCTGATTTTTGAATGACTCGTAGAGTCAAGGATATTACCTTTGATATTACTACAGAAAGGCAGGTATACTCATTGCATACAAGACAATGTTTTGTTCTTGTACCTCAGAATGATTGTATTAAGTTTGTTGCTTAACTACAGGTGGCTTGTTTATGGTACTAGGTAAATGTAGTGGATCAATTCTGAAACTTTCTAGCATGGCAGAAATTAAGTTTTTGTAAATGTATTTTGGTTTAGGCTATTTTTCTAGTGTTTCATATACAGTCACATTTGAACAAAGAGGCACCTTGTTTCGCTTGAATACACTTGCTTGTAGGAGCTAATGCTCATGCAAAAGGTAAGATGCAAGTAGAATAATTTGCTTGCCATTTAATAAAAAAAAAAAACTGCCTATTTAACTCAGCTTTAACTTTTCTTAATTTATTAGCTAGAAGGTAACACTAGATAATGATCAGTCATTCACAGGTTGAATAATTGTCAGTCTACTTTATTATCTTCAATGCATTCAGTCCATTTTATGACTGTACATCCTTGCTTACTAATTATGAAATCCGTCATTAATAAATGAAGTTTGTTATACTTGGTGTTAGTGGTTAAGTTTGATAAAGTATGTGCAATTTGGATGAAACCCACAGTCATTGGCAGTGTTCTGGACATCAAAATATTGAATTTTATCAGTCAAACTAGAACTTGCTAGTGAAAACATCGTATCAATAAATTATATAGTTTTTTACAGTGATAAAACATTTTAAGTAGAGCTAGTAGTTTGTTTAAAAGTGATTGTAGCCTTTTGAAGTGTGGTGTATGCTGCGATTGTAGGTAGACAATGAGAAAATCTGTACAGTAGACATTGTTTGATTTGTATGGAAAATTGTCCTTTCCCAGTGCAGTCTTTTTATGTTGAAAGCATACGTGAATTATAGTTTGGCGATGTCTTTTTGGTTACTGGTATATTTGTGCCATTCTTTTGAGCGCCTAGTTAATATAAAAATATCATAAAATAGTTTCAGGCTTATTTGTATGCTATTATTAGTTTTGTAAAATCCTCTTCCGTTTTGCTGCAGTTTGTAGTAGGTTGTGTTGGTAAATATTTTCACTGTACATTGCAAATATATTTTTCAGTCCTGTCATAGAGGTATAGATGTGGAAATCCAATGGTGCTCCAAGTTTTCTTTTAACGATTAAATTTTTTGTTCCTAATTAGAACTGAATTTGCAGGGAATTTATTAGTTTCTTTCTTTAGACACTTTCTAATTTTTTTATTTGAAAGTATTTCAGTGTCATACATATGAGGATGTCTGTATGTTGAAGTAACATTTGGAGAATATATTAATACCTTTTACTGCTGTAACCAATTTTGTTTGAAAAATTTCAAAACATAGGTTTCACTATGTTGATCACAAGGTTACCACATAATGCAAGGTATGTATAATTTACTATTAATTATGCTCCTAGTAAAATATATACTAATTTAAATGCACCTTTACGTTTGTGTTATCGTATTTTCTCAGATTCTTTCTTTGTCTCTGCAGCATGTCATGCTTGCAAGTGACATGATTGTGATACGAGGAAGTGTGGCTGGTGGAATGTTTAAGATGTCTAGTCATTTTATACTAAAAACTAATAAATGCTCTTGTTACAGTATAATTCTTTTATTATTTTAATTCCATTTAGTATATTTTCAGAATAGCTGGGAAAGTCCTTTTAAGCGTTTGCAGATTACGCCAGTTTTCATGACAGTATCTTTACAAACATCGGTTGTCATTTTTGCTGAATGGTGATGCCTCATCAGTATCATACCTAACTTTAAGCTGAAACAGAAATGTAAGTAACAAATTTTACATTACACTGGTTACAGTCATTTGCTGAACAGTCTCTAATGATAGAATTATTGAAGTTTAAACTGTAGATGGTCCATTTTCAGGAATTTAATTTTACTTACACTTTGTAGTATGAAATTATATTAATTCCATCTGTGTTATCCAGAACAGTTTTCTATGTGATTAAGACAAAAAATAAACCATTCACAAAGTTAAATTACAAGTGGGTTACCAGCAGTGATTACCAAATGATGGCAAGTTACTGCCGTCCTCATTGTTAATGAGCCATACTTCTGCCAGTCTGTTTAATAGCAGGTGTGCTTGTTGAAGTTGGAGGATCATCATATGCATGTTCTCTCCTTTGTTCCTGTTTCTTCATTCTGTTCGTGATGCCTTGCCGTAAACCAGATGTCTGTTTTCCATCTAGGCATCTTTTACTCATCTTAGAAGGCTAGCACGTACAATGTGCCTTTTACTTCCATTTGGTCCATTGTGTTCCTTCCCAAATAGCTGTTCAAATTATTTAACTTTACCATGCTCCAATTTTCACTGCTTATTTAAGAGCAATCCTCTGGACAAACTGTGAGACTAGAAGTGCGATATGCTGGTGGCTTTAAAGTTTTGTCATCATAATTATCGAGAATGTAGAGACTGAAATCCTCTGATCCATCAGCATTTTTGGCTTAGTAATATACAGTATAGCAGTATATCTGGCAATGTCACTACAGAAAGGCAGCTTGCACTAAATGCTCCAGGTACTTTGCCGAGCAGCTCTTTACACAAAGTGAACTCGCCAGCCTTCAACTGAATATTATTTTGGCATTTTGGGATTCGGTGCAAACTATTTTCAATGTATTAAGTTACCCTTGAATGCTGCTTCCATTCTAGGCCTCTTACACATCATGCTTTGCAATCCCACATACACCATGTGGAAGTCGTGTATCAGTTTGATCGGTCATCCATACCATTTAATTTCAGATTGTAAATTTCTCTACAATCTTCTATATATTCCCTGATCTTGTCTATTTTCCAGATACACAAGTATCTATTAAAGATACTTGATAGGATAATCAGGATAAGGCTTTCCATGGATAGCATTGACCGACTTGGATGCTACACTTATTTTTCATTGGCTCCCAAATCTGTATCATTGTTTTGGATTCTTGAGTCCACCAAGGTTACATGCAGCAGTAACCTTAATTTGCTATCAAGTTCCTCTGCTTCCAATTTGTAATTAAGTGCCTTTGCTTCCACGTTCTTTTAAGATTGCTACCATTTTCAGATCAAGTGGATGGCACATAACCACAATGTTGATGACACTGTAGGTGTGAACTTCCATTGAAGCTGGCTGTGCAAGTATCATGATGGTTGGCTGGTGATGGCATTAGTGCTGAAACAGTGAAATCTAAAGCTGTTGTTTTTGAGGATCATGCTCCCTTCAATATACTTCAGGCCACATTCTCTTGCTGAATATTTAATAGCTGGGGGTATCCTGGCATTATTGGGCAAACCTGCCTTGACTGTTGATAACTTTTGGGGACTATTTTGCAGCTTTTTCATACTGTCTTCCATTATGAGCTTGTTGTGATAACTTAGGAGGTATCTTCCAGTCTTCAAGTTGTCACCTTGCATATTGGAGGCTTGAGATTCCCTTGCAGCAGCCAATTAGCAGAAGTTCGACTTTGAAAATGTGTGGATCCACAACATACCTTCGGCTTTGTTTGTCTCCTAACTGGTGTAAGGCAGAGATCATCTCTCAAGAACACTGTCTCCTGGCTATTGTGGATACCGTAACACCAGAAATAGCTATCGAAGGATGTATCAGCAGTGTATAAATTCCAACACTAACCAACTAGCAGCAGTTAGGATTTGAAACAAGGGCCAGCATCCTTCCTTAGGCATTAATGGCACTTTTCTCTCCCAACACGTAAAATGTAGACTGCTGCCAAGCTGACTCACTTCATAGCTGAGTGGAATGTTTTGTTTGTAAAAAGTTAATAGAGGCTCCTACTTTTGAATAATGTAAAGGATGAATAACATGAGGAGTAATGGCGAACTTAGTATTTTGCATACTATACCTATGCTCATTCCACCTTTACCTTATTGTCAACCCAAGAAATGTCATTCAGAGGTACCTGGACATCTGTAGTGTGACTGAATGGGAAATAGCGAAGCTACAGCATGAAACATAGCTAATTCAGCTTCTTTAATCTCTTGAACTACCCAACAGACTTGGTCATGAACTGAACATTTCAGAGCTAGGGAGTAAGACATTCTATTGTAGATAATCAGCACATTTAGCTAGTTTTCTTAAGTAACTGTTTCTGAAAGTCTCCCTGGAGGAAGAGTGCACAAATGTTTCCATGTTAAATGTAAATGAGGCTACAACACCATACTAGTAACCAAAGACAGTGGTAACATTCTATGATAATTCCGATTCATGTTTCCAACTCTGTGCTACCACCACATTTCTTACACCTGCTACAACTGATGTCACTATAATTATAGTAACTGGTATAATTATGGTCACCGTGATTACTACTGGTACCCTTCCTGACACCAACCCTCCCTATTTATTCTGGCTTGGGAAAAGGGGGTTAACACCAGTAGTAGCAGGTGTAAGAAACATGGTGGTAGCCTGGGCTAGTAATAAACCAGAATTATCATGAAATGTCATCAGTGTCCTTGGTGCTTGTATTTTGTTTGTGCTCCTTTCATGGAGATTCACAAGAACAGTCACTAAATAAGAAAACTAGCCAAATAAGCTCATTATGCACTAGGATGTTATTTTCCGCAACTCTAAATGTTCAACTTCATGAGCAAGTCTGTAAGGTAAATCAAGAGATTGGAGGTGAGTTAGCACTCTTTCGTAATGTACCTTTGACATTTTCCATTTAGTCACCCACATTTCATGGGTTAAAAGTAAGGTAAAGGTGGAGCAACAATGCCGATAGTATGCAAAATAAATTCACCACTACTCATGTTATACATACTTGAAAAGCAGGCTCCTCATCTGCCTTACAAACAAAGCTTTCCTCCACTTAGCCTGGCAGTCAGTAAGTCAGAGAAGTGGTCTATGCCCTTTTACCTGTTGGGAGAGACACCAAGACACAGGAAGAGTGCCATTAATGCCCACGATAAAATGCTAGCCTTTTCTTCAAGTCACAGCTGCTGCTGGTATGTTAAAGGGCTGGAATCCATACATTACCGATACATTCTTGAACAGCCATTTCTGCTGTCAGGATATCTCCACTTTGCCAGGAGGTAGCATTCCAGACAGGACTTCTGCCTTTCATATGAAGCAGAATAAGACTGCTGCCATCTTTCTTATATGCTACTGCTGGTATCCCCACTTGTAAAGTTCTACCATTTATCACGTTGATTTGTGGTGTCAAGGTTTCAGTCATCTTCGCCACAGTTTGCAGGTAGCCTACATAAGCAGTCCCATCCCAATTTTGGAAGCTTGGTTACCTTTTGAAAGCACCACGGGTACACCGCAGGTAGTTAGTATTGAATGGTTTACTTTTTCAATCTTGAGCAGATAAACTTGTAAACAGTGTTATAATTTTAGATTCAGTAGTGGCTACAGTGATCTACTATAATTATAAATGACCAAATCATTAATAGAAAGAAATCAATTATCCAAGATAAATATTAGAGGAGTTTTTACTTTCTTATATACTGCAATGACTGTCACCAATATAATGTAATATTTGTTTACTTACATTTTGGTTTTCCAGAAGGTATCGCCTTGTGCCGATAAACCAAGCAGCATTGAATCAATATGACGTGCCATATAAATACTTGTATTCATCTTTGCATTCAGGAACTCTGCAAATTATAAGTTGGGGAAAATTATTATGAAATGGTGAATTTTCTTAATTACAAAGAAAAAAAAGAAAAATCCATAGGTGTGAATTTTATTGTTGACAATATTGTATGTACATGAATTATAAAATTTCTACACTATGTACAGTCATAAAAATATTGATATAATCATCATTGGTTTCTAAAAATATACACATTTGTACCAAGATGCAATATGAAAAGAGCCTGAAATATAGTAAGTATAAGAAGGCACTGAGGCAAAACTGACTGCAAAGACATAAAATTCAAAATTATTACAATTGCACATTAATGATTTTTTGGTAAAGATTTGAAAATGGGTAAAAACAAAAATTTACTTTCCTTGCATTCCTTGTTAATGATGATGGAAACCAGAGTATAAAGTATTGATTCCAAAATAACAATTTTTTCAACTTTAAAAACTTTTAGTTTGGATAAATCTTACCTGAATGATATGCGGCACAAATAATAAGGCAGGAAAAATGTTTACATACAAAAGACACTTATGAAAATGTGTAAGAAACATGTTTACATACAAAGAATGCTAAACAAGATGTATACGTATGAAGGAAGCTATAGTTAACCTATGTGTAACAGAAATTAAATATAATACTGTTGTAATACTGGGTGAACGGGTGTTCTTGCTCTTCAGATGATATCTATCGTGAAGATATTTGAGTAAGTAATTGTACATATAGATTGCTACGTTTTGTAATGCAGTTTGATCTTAAAAATTTAACTCGAAATGAATGTTAAATTGTTTACCTTGAAATTAATATAATTTAAAATGCACAGGTTTGGGGATTTTGTATAGTTACAATAGTTACAATGTCTGATCAGTAAAAAAAAAAAAAAAAAAAAAACGCTCAATCTACTTATGTACAACTTTCTTCCAAGTGCAAGAGTATTTGCTTAAAAGTAAGAAATTAATCTCAATACTTAAAAATTATAAGTAAAGAGTAGCCTCTCATTTTGAGTGAGAATTTTATGGAACCTTATAGTATATGCATAGTAAAACTGTACTCCACTCCATTTATATTTATATGTATGGTACTTGAATTTTAAACATTTTTCTGAAAAACCACAAGATCACAAAGTTCTAGGTAGACAATGCTTTAAGTTACTTTTTTCCTATATAATATATAATAATAATAATCAAAGCAGAAATCCAGTGTCACAGCCACAAACACTTTGTTCATAAAAATTCCCCTCAACTTGTTTGACACAGGTGATCAATTTGATGATATGCATTTGAAGGAGCAAAACAACAGTTCAACCAAATGCTGTTGGATTCACAGAGAAGATGCCTACAATGCTATACTGTAGGCATTTCAAGACTGTTTTATTATTTTTGCTAATACATCACAATGATGAAAAGAAAGTTTGACTTCTTTTTGCCAAAGTTATGTGACAATATTAATAACAGTGCTGCATGTGTGACATAAGTTCCTGAACAATCTTTTGGTCAAGAGATTTAATGTGATGTATGTGCATAACATGAATTTCCTTTAATAAAGAATGCAAAAAGTAGCCAAACCTCCAATATATATTCAAAGTACATAAATCTTTAAATGCTATGCAACTTTGCTCTAATAAATAGTTTTCAAGCATTTTAATGGTGAGAGTTCTCGCAGCTGAAAGGTTTTGGAAATATTTCACAAGGCGGAGACTACAGTACAGTACACTGGAATTTAAGGTCACATTACCTTGCCAAACTATTTATACAGAGGTAACTCACATTTTTTCTGGAGCTCTCCATATAATTTATCTGACAAAGAAACACAAAAGTGGCACAATATACAACTATCTACCTCTCAAATCATTAAACCCCTCCATACACATTCATATATAAAACTATATGAAAATACATAAAAGACATGAAAAAAAATACACCATATGGCTTACATACTAGTTTAAGCCAATCATTGTTTTTTCATTTCATATGAACAAATTTTGTACTATCTTTCCAATATATATATCAATATACAAACACTTAGTATGGAATAAAAAAAAATGGAACATCTAGAGGCTATATCAAGGAATTTCATTAAAGGCTTTTCTTACATCACAAAAACTTGTAAAAAAGGAAGCATATTAATAGCTTGTTATAAACCTTACAACACCCACGGCAGGAAAACTATCCGTACAAATTCCTTATCCTGTCAGATATTACAGGAAGTGTCAGGCTGATAACAATAAATTCCATATCCTTATTCTACTTCTGTTAAACATTTAAAAAATTCTAGATCAGTTTTCTTATGCATTACTTGCGTCTTTCGAACCTGATATTTTCTAGATTTAGTTTCCAAGATTTCATACACTGCACAAAACAAATCCAGACTGATGCCATGTCTAAGTATCTTAGATGGTATGGAATCTAGAGATCTATATAAAAGTATGAGACCTTGCACTCTCACAGAAGAGATAACACTTAAATAAAAATACCAAAACTAATTACAAAATATGAGACCTCATTCTTCAACATTACTAATTCATACTAATGGTTCCCTATCTGCATGATACTTCAGAACTATTTTTATAAAAAGTGTTCATTAAGGTATTTCAAGCCCATTCAGATCTAAAGAATATTTTAATATATATCCTATGTAATACTCATTGGTAACATGGTAAAGATAAGACCTCTAATGAAAATCCTTCACGCCCAATTACAAATTACCATTCTTTTAAAAAAAAGGGGGCAGTTGTGCAAACCACTGTCTTCATTAATACTTGACCTTGAGTATCAAGTAGAAGCAGTGATCTTTGGGTGAGTAGAAAATACAACAAAACAAGCAAGGATAAGGAAAATTACAATGAAACGTTTGAAGAATCAGTAAGAAGAGTATTAAATGGAATAAATGCATGCTAACTCCCTATTACTGTCACATAAGTACTTCCTTAAAATTCATGATAAAGCTTCAACACTGAGCTCGAGGTGAACCTCCCAAAGGCACCAAGAAAATAAAACAAGAATAAAAATATCTTTGACATTTCACCAGTTTGTGGGGTAGGCACTGGCACAGTTCCCTACAGCAAGTAAAGATTTATAGAGAAACATACATATATTTATATATCTATATCTCATTTACATATGTTCACATACCTATTGCCGTTTATGATACACCGAACTGCTCACTGAGTATACTTTTGGTTCACTGGTTTTGTTTCCTTTTTTTTTTATATATATATATATATATTTATATATTTTTATAACACTGTTCTGTACACTGTCTACACTGAATACCTCTACGATGAGATCAGTTAAATGAGCTACTAATATGGAGCTCTATAGCATATTTTTACTTCTCAGTTTGTCTGACAACTTACTGTGTCAATGTTTTCACCAAGTGTCAGGCAACTGTAAATTTTTAATTCTCATACTAGAGTGTCAAGGACGTAAACACCTTCATCACTACTGCTATGCAGAGAACTTAAACCTGTATCTGAATTGGAGTCTGTAGAGTCTGTGTCTTTCCCACTTCTCTCAGAGGAGGTTTTTGACGACTTCAAGGAGGACGTTGACTTATTTGGTGCGGAACTATCAGGCACTTTATTACTGAGACCACTGGTAGAGCTACTTGTAGACGCTTCCGAAGACGTACTAGATCGTGAACTCACGCAAAGGCTACTGTTGTTTGCAGAGTCCCCATCATCTTCGTCGTCTATTACTGGAGGAGGACAGGACGGAAGAGGAGGCGGACTTTCATCTTCCTCGTCCTCCTCCCATATAACATTTTTGGTACTGCTATTTTTTAGAATAGAAACTAAAGTAGTGTTGCCATTAGTAGGTTTTTGGGCAGTTACAAGGGGTACCCTCTCTGTTGTTGTAGCTGCTGATGATGATGGTGGTGGTGGTGGTGGAGGAGCACTTGAGTTTGCGGCAGGTGCTGGTACTGGCTTTTTACTTACCTCATCCTCCTCCTCCTCCTCGGGTAAACGGAAAGCTGTAGGTGGGAGGTGGATGATGTAATTGAGATGTTGTTGTAAAGCTCGCGTTTCCATATCTGACTCTGTATCTTCTCTTAGAAGGGCTTCCAGTTCTTTCCGCTGTTGCCAGAGAACTGTTTCCATTTCTCTGAGGGTGATTTCATTCTGTCGCACGTTGGAAACCAACTGCGCATGTGCAAGGGCAACGCAAGCCAATTCCTGTTGCAAAACTTCGGCTTCATCTTTCTGCTGTTCGTCAGCAGCTTGCACAGCGTTCATCATCCCAGCTAATGCCTCTTCCTCATGCAACAGTCGCGTATTCATGTGCTCGATTTTAGTCAGAAGTCTGACAATCTCATCCAGTTCGTCAGTGCCAGACGCAACGGCAGTTTCTTCCTCCTGGTTCAAAGCGCTCTCCTCGGTTACGACGCCTGAGTCGTTGCTCTTCTCCTCGCTTCCAGGCTCATCTTTCATTTCACCCTGTTCGTCCTTGAGGTACGAATGAAGCAGGTAGTCGGTGCCCAGGTTCTGTACGCGAAGCAGGTGCATCTGCTGCTCATACTGCTCGATTTGATGTTCTCGCTCTTGGAGTCTACGCAGCTGTGTCTGGATAGTCTCTCCCTGTGCTACTACCAGACGCATCAGTCTCTCCATTGTCTCACTGAAACAGACGAGAAAACAAAAATATTAAGGTAAAAGACTTAAAAACAAGAACACTCAGTAGTCTACTCGACCTGAACCTTAAGGTAGGGAAAGTCTATGAAGGAAAGCATCAATGAGACTTGCCATTACCCAGCTGTAATATGAGGAAGTTTTTGAAAGATCTGAAAAGAAAATTGCTTAATTATTTTTCTAACCACCTTACGAATATTAAGGAAATAAAAACACCAAGGCCTCTTTGTTATCTGATCATACATCTCAATGACAAGACTATGTCAAAGTTCAGCAATGTATTGGCTTAATTTGACATTGAACTGAAAATACCTTACAATAAGTTCTACTAAACACATTAATACATAAAAATTTTTATGAGTGCACGTGATTGATGAACCACAAAAAATTTTAACAAGTTCTACTAAACACAGTAATACACAAAAAATGTTATGAGTGCGAGCGATGAACCACAAGAGATTTTAACATGCTGAAAAATGAAACAAAATGGAGTCTCATCAACCGATTACTGTACCAATATTAACTGATCTTTAATAAAAACAAATCGTAAATTCATGTTTCAATAACAAATTGGTAACTAAGGTTAATTCGGAAGCCATTAGACAACAAACAACAACAGAAAAATTTAAAGACAAAATCTGTCAATTAAGTCTAGCTTACAAAGACTTGGATGTCAGATAGCTTAAAATGTTAACCGTAAAGAGAAACAGATACTGTAGTTGCAAAGCAAACACCAACATACCTCGCGACTGCATAGAAACGTGATTAAATAAAAAAGGGGGGAAGGGGGTGAATGGCACAACATTTTCGGACCACCTCGGAAGCGACCCGGGTCGCAGTGACTCACGAAAGCCATCTACTCGTGACCATGGAGCAGTTAAAATAACCATCGGAAATAATTAAAAGAAGACCTGCAAACGCGGGTTCGTACAACACCGAACTTCTTAAAACTTTCCCGACGAAACAGTTCTTTGAGAATGTCTCCAAGCCACTCCGGTTTTTCATCTCATAATTAAGTCAGTCAGTTTAGAATATGAATAATTAGAGGAGAGAAAAATTATTTTACGCAACCACTCCATATACCGAACAATTCGCTTCTCTACTTACGGGGAGGAAATGACAATTCCGAGCTTTCTACTGAAATGACGATAATGCAACTCCCAACAGTTAATGGCGCCAAACCTTTGGAGGAAACATTCTTAACCTGAGACCGTACAGAAATATAAAATGTATAGTTTTATATATATATATATATATATATATATATATATATATATATATATATATATATATATATATATATATATATATATATATATATATATTATATATATAGAAACACGTGTATGTGCTTTTGGTACAACCACATCCACACATTCTAGAGCTTCCTGGATAAGAAAGCCTCTTCCGTTTTATACAATGTGTGTAGAGACACCAACACACAGCATTTAAATATAACCATACTTACAAAAAATCTGTAAGTAAAAGGTATTAACACAAGCACTTTAACCTTACAAAGCCCAAAGAGCTAAAATAGGGTGAGGCTAACCATACCTTTTGAAATGAGAAAATATGTTAAAGTGCGGAGTTCCGCATCTTGGTCTGCAGGCTTTCCGGATAAACTTCATGGTGGCGGGTAATTAAACTCAAGACGCACATAAAAAAAATCCTAATCACCAATTTGGTCCGTTTCCAGAACGCCTACTTTAATAAGGTTATGTTATTTATTTTGAAAGAAACGAGAACAAGTTTAATGGGTATAAAATAGTAACTAGTATGACACAACGTGATTCGTGAATAAACTGTATTTTTAAAAACACTGCTAACACTGTTATTCTTTCATGACATGGATTTTGTCTGTGACATGACTGTACTTTGTTTATAACATGAGTAGGCCTTTGTTCATAACGTGGAATAACTTAACACTGATCAGAACTGGGAAGATTTTTCAAGAATCAATTTCTACTGGACTGTTGGTACGAATTTGTGTTGTGTCGGTTAAAACGTAATTTGTTGAAATTATATTAGAAGTTAAAACGTATGCAATAAATATAGTCAATTGTACTGTATGGTCAAGTGTATTCTACTGTCTTCATCTAATAATAGAAACAAATCATTAACATAACCAAAGTTGTTGAAATACCTGATAAATCACTTGAAATCAGAAGATTCCGAAATTCTTTCTATGAAGAAATAAAAACGGGATACTATGTCTGCCTACATTAATTTAAGTTGAAAACTATCCAGTACCTTCTACTTACCTAAGAAACGCGTTACAATAAGCAAATCCCACAACAATGTCTATGCGAAAGCCCTGGCCAAACCATAAAACCTTAAAGCCCTCTTTCGCAAAGAAAAAAAAAAAAAGTTAAAGGGAGCAAAAACAGACGTCCATAAAATAAGGTAAAAAGAAAATTAAATTTCTGCCTATAAAAAGAACCACAAGACTGCCCCAAGTAAGACTATGAGACGTTGAAAGGTCGACTTCCTAGAGTACATCGTCAACAAAAAAGCTTTCTCTCTCTCTCTCTCTCTCTCTCTCTCTCTCTCTCTCTCTCTCTCTCAATGAGCAGCGCCAGACTTTTTACATTCGCCGCACGATTCATTCAGCTACAAATCGAGGAGGCCCTTTTACTTAGCGTGACCGTGGGCGTACGAGGCCTTGGATGGCTGGTGTCTAAAAGGGACGGTTCCAGGGAGGGCTCCCTTCTCTCAATCACCCCCTCCCACCCCCCCACCCCAACCTCCATTTCCCTTCTCGATATTTTTCATTCCCTCGCGCTCTCATCTTATTTCTGTACGTCATTCGATCTTCTGCGTCCTCTGTCCTCTTCCAGTCTTTATCCTCTGCCGCTCACTCATCAGGGGAAGAGGAAGGCAGCGAGAGAAGAAAGCGAAAAGCAAAACTTTCTTCTTTCTGTGTCAGGTCCTACGAACGTACGTCCCCGGTGCTATTGCAAATCGATGTCTCGTGGGCATATGTCGCAACGGCATGTCGTCTTATTCGCTATTCTGTCTCTGCTGTCGCTGGATGCGTCGAGCATACAAACAAGCTTATGTGCGTGATAAGTCTGTAGTATCACCTTTGGTCCTGTTTACTGTCCTCGGGATCAACATGCAATATTTGGCAGCAGTTTTACTTGCGATTCAAAGGACGTGTTAGTAAACCTTTCTTTAAATTTGATTTTCTTTGCTATTCGTTCACTCTTTGTTTCGTGGCTTCAGTATTTGTTCTGGAATCTTTCACTGTCACATACGATGGCTTTGATAATCACAATCTCGTTCTTTCGAATCTTTCAGATTTACGAACGAGCATAACAATGTGAGAAGTACTATACAGTTCGCAGCCTTGAAGAGAAAAAAAATACTATTCATTTCTTCCCAGCATTTAAAACAACACTACACTGAAAAAAAGTTTTTGTTCATTACGCACAACACTTGTTCAAAAAATTGAACAAATCAACATGTTTTTGAGTCGTAAACGCTTAGCACGATATGATTTCTGATAAAAAACACTACTTGGGTCTGTGTAGTTCGAAGTGGCATTTCACAGCACTCTCCTTTTTTCATTTTATCCTTCTCAAGGCCTTACTCTGCCATAGCAGTTACACGATTCCTTGCTTTGACTTCTACAAGCAGGATAACCAACGAGGCAGAGCCATCAAACACACTGTCACCATAACTGACTGCACGGAATTCCACGATGCCGATAAAATCCGCAAGCACAGAAACCAACCAAATGACTACAGGAAGAGAGGACCTTCCCCGTGGCACCACAGAAGCAAACTCCGAAGGTGCCACAATACCCAAGCCATTCTTGCCCTCGCCTCCTTGCCCTTCACCTCGAGATGCCGGCTGGCGAAAGCAGGTAAATTTACTTTCGTTCATATTCTGTTATTCTTCAGGGAAATTTCACTCACATGCAAATAAGTGGTGAAGGCTTGTTGGTGCGAATGAGTGAAATGCACGAATTTGTATGATAAACATCGAGACAGTCGCTGTGGGAGAATATTCCTAGCTGGCAACTCGGATGGTCAAGCTTGTACCCTTCACCTGGGATGGCTGGGTAACTCCGACTCATACGGGCTACTTTTTTCTTTCTTGCCTTTTGGTGTTTATGACAAGTTTACTCAATTAATTTTTTGTATTTTCATTGAAAAACCGGGCAGCATGAAAGGGTGGGAGGAAAGTGTGGACATGAGCTTCGGCTAAGTAAGTCCAATTCATCATAAAAACTACCGAATTTGATTATTCAGCATCCAGGAATGACATACGATATCACAGTGATCAATTTGAGAAGGCGCAAAAAAATTAAAACCCATTCACTTCCTTTCGAGCCAATCTCCTCGACGCACGCTGTGTCTCAGAGGCAACTGAATTACTTAATAAGCGATAAAAAAGCAGAAGTACTTTCTCCTGAAATGTCAGTGATCGGAAAAGAACAAAAAAAAAAAAAAAAGCTTTGACTCCTTATAAGGTCGAACATCTCTTGCCTCTATAAGGAAACAGT
>NC_089745.1:2565917-2608417 GCF_040412425.1 Macrobrachium rosenbergii | reverse complement strand
ACAGATAAAGAGAAAATTGGATTTTTTCTATCAGATAAGGGATCTTTAGATGGGGTCTATATAACTCGAGGAGAAACGGATCTGAACACGTGAGCAACAATGTGAAGACTATGGACCGTTATTTTACGGTATTGTAGTATTTTTTTTTTAAATCTGCATTAACATAATACTGACAATCAACTATCAGGTATATCAGATAGAATGATTGATTGTTGTATTACATAGCACAAATATTACATAGCTGAAAAGGTTAAGGGAATATCCATCACATTCCCATCAACTACCAAGTATGCCAGATAGAATGATTGATTGTTGTATTAGGCTATGCATTAGGCTACATAAAACAAATATTACACAGCCGAAAAGGTCAAGGGAATATCTATCACATTCCCATATACTAAACAATCTACTGAATGGTCTAACCTCAAAGTTGCATCACCGAAGGACTGAACAGATGACACACAAGATTACCTGCTAATCTATTACCTTGTCTACCCTGAAGTTTCGTAACACGGGGGCATACAGATAGAAAGTTTGGATCTCTCTCTCTCTCTCTCTCTCTCTCTCTCTCTCTCTCTCTCTCTCTCTCATACCCCAAGCAGGCAACCCCACAACTTACTTTACCATTCATGCGAAATTACGCAATCGGCTTCCCTGTGGCCCGCAATCGTGCCCTCGGGGGAGGCATGCGACAAGGAGGTATGTGTGTAACTAGCCCCGGTGAAAGTACACCCGTCACACGCGATTCGAGTACCGATCACCCCGTCAAAAGCAACTGCACTCTCTGCAATAGCATGACGGAGCATTTCTCCTCGACTTTGGGATCCGAGATCGTAACGCAATTGCGACGACGCATATGGTTTTGAGTAGCGCCGGGGAAACTTCACTTCCGCGGTAAAATACTGAGAGAGTAGTTGGTATTCGTGGTTTTGTTCTGAAGAATCTTGAGATAGTGTATAGTGGTCGTGGTTTTCTTCTAAAGAACGCTGCCCAGAGTAGTTCCAAAGATAAAGCTCAATCGAAAAACGTGTTTACTAATATTAAATCTGACTAACAACGACGCGCTGGGATCTACTCAGGCATAACACTCTAAAATACTGCCTTTCACGAAATCGAATATGATGAAAAGTACACAACTCTTCAAAAGTGTTATGAAACGAACCGTCAAATCATTACCTTGATCTTGAGAACAAAAGGACAGCTTACTAACGGCGTATACAGCTACAAATGTTCATACAGTGCATATAGGTGAGAATCTGCAACACTAGTTGGTAAAAGTAGAATGCTAAACGCTTCGAAGGCCCCAATAGGAAAAATCAACCAAATAAGAAAAGATGAAATGCAGAAGTGAAGAATAAACTATCGGATGAATGATAAATGAAAACAGATAACAAAGAAAACTACAAAAGATGCAACCAATATAATTGGTAATAAAACTATTTTGTAAATGCACTTACAATATGCATGGGAGAGCCAATGCGTGCTACATGGCATTAGAACGATATTTCCAGAGTTAAGGGCACTATCGATTCACTAAATTAATAAATAAATCAATAAAAAAACGAATCTATGAAATTCCCAGATAAAACCCTACGGATGCTGCACTGTCATTTTCACAGGATATTCAACAAGATTTCGACAGTACATGAATCCGACCTCAATTAAAACCAATTTCTTTAGCAAAACAAAAAAGACAATGGACTTGATACACAAAGAAACATTCAACAAAGAGAAAAAAAATTAAGTACTCTTACTGCAATACTAGTGTCACCATTTCACTTCCGGTAATTTGCAATCCTAAACAAGACTTGGGTCAATAATGAGACACTTTTATTGAATTCAAGAGCGCGTATCCGTTACAGTAGATTCTCTCTCTCTCTCTCTCTCTCTCTCTCTCTCTCTCTCTCTCTCTCTCTCTCTCTCTCTCTCTCTCTCTCTCTCTCCATGAAAATGCCATCTATGGCTACGCATCAGCCGCAAAATACAACGCCGCCGATGCCATTCATGCATAATGATCTCGAGGTCATTATCACACAAGCAATTAAATCCTCTTCGAGATACAAGTCGAGAGTTTTGGGTAGGGGCCGGGATGGGGAAAGGGGGGGGGGGGAGGATAAGGGTATCAGGGAGGAGGGAGGGGAGACGTTTAGGGGGCAGGGTAACCTCCTTAGGTAGAGGCAAGGACCTCTAGGATAAGTTTTGGGGGAAAAAACAAATCTGGCGGCTGCGAGAACTGGAGCAGTACAGTGGTGCGCGCAACGTATTGTAAACGAGGCAGAAAAGATGCTGTACGGATTAAAATCCATAGCTTTATTCATTTACTAAAGCTCAGTTTCTCATTTACAATATATCCTACATTTACTAAAGCTCAGTTTCTCACACTTTAAATGCAGGTATCCTTCTGTCAATGGCTTGAAATATTCATTTTTCTTTCACCTGTAATGTGTGATAAAATGAATCATGCAGATTATAATTTGTACCTTAAATATATATATACATACATATATATATATCATATATATATATATATTAGTATATACATATGAAATAAACATACATACACACATTAAACTGTATATATATATCTCAGGTATACAAAATAAAGGCAAAAAGGGGAGGAAGAAGGGTGAGGAGGAGGAGAGGTGAGGAGGAGAAGGGGGTGAGTCGAAAACGGGAAGGGGTGTGGTTGGGTTGGTTGTCCTAGAAGACGACGGAGGATGCGCCTTCTAATCCCCTACCACTCCATTCCCCACCCCTATTCCTCAACCCGCCATTTAACCGGTCCGAGACGTCGATATCAGGACAGACATCACCGGGACCGGTATACGCGAAGGAAGGGGGTGTGGATGGGTACGAGGGGGGAGGGGGGGGAGGAAGGGGAAGGAAGACCCCAAGGAAGACCCGGTATCTGTAAGTGGTGTAGTAAGTGGCCTTTAGCATCAAAAACTCTCCTTTATAAAACCGCTTAGCAAACCAGAGCATAGTTATGGGGAAGTATGCAAATGGGGTTAGTTACCTTCTCGGCGAGGACAATGGGTTGCAAAACGACGATTCTGCGACTTTCTTCCGTATTATTATTCGCCAGTAAAGCTCCGAGCGTCTTGACAACTGAAAGGAGTATCTTCCAACTTTCCTCGAGCTTTTACAGTACGATTTCTATATCAACTTTGGGGCTACAACAACGAAAACAAACATAAACGATCTTAGCAACTTCCGACTTATCAATTTCCAGTCAGAATTCCGACACGAATTTTGCCGAATATCTTCCCATCCGTCAGGAAAGGGAAGAACTTTCTTACACAACTGACAAACCAAACACCGTGACTAAACCCGTATTCCTTTTCCAAACCGCATTGGACAATATTTCCCAGAGCCATCGAGGTTCAAGGATATTGCTCAAACAAGAGGAAATTGCCTCATTCATTTCAGGAGGCATACATCATCCCGGAACGTAATAAGCGGAAATTCTGTAAAACTTTAAAAGATAGAGTAATATGTAACAATTGAAGACTCTAAGAAGTGGTTAATAAACCTTCAAAACTTGAGTAAAAATGAAAGTAAACAATATTAAATAAAGTCACGAAAAAACACGAAGTTCAAAAGAATTTTCAAGAAAATACATGGGTTACTCAGTCAAAGATTTTCCCAGTACAAGGAATATACTGGGTGAGTATTTAAGATAAAATAGGTTGAATCAATTTTCAAAAAAACAAAATAGGTCAATCGTTCACCAAATCAACAAAATGATCCATGAACTTCCAAGAAAATAAAACACAAGTGAAGTAAATTTCCAAGAAAAAGAGCGCCACTGAGTACATTTCTTAACGAAAAATATCAGATAAATTTCTAAGAAACAATCAGGAGTATAAACTCATATACTCCAAATCTAGGTGAGTCCTATAACCCGCCAAACCAGGACCTCCTCTTGCGATAAATTCTGATGAGCCTGAACATGGAAATCACATTTCTGGCAGCACGTAGCCCTCGCCATGAACCCGTTTCTTCATACCCAGAGAAATGTTTATTGATTTAGGTTTTCGAAATCAGGAAATGTCTGGCTGGTTTTCATATGATACTATGTCTGCTTCTTGGCACATTAAGCCTTTTCCGAATGCTGAGGAATATCTGAAACCATAAAACGTCACACATTGTTTATTCTCTCAAATCATCATCAGATGATAATTTATAAAAGTGAAGAGAGAAGAGAGAGAGAGAGAGAGAGAGAGAGAGAGAGAGAGAGAGAGGAGAGAGAGAGAGAGAGAGAGTCAGTCTGATAATGCTCCTAATTAGTAAAGGAGAATAGAAATAACGAAGATTATGTCCCATGACGGAGGATTTCCCATGAATATATGATGTGTGTAAAGGTGTGAACTATAAGAATGACTGAAAGAGAGTGCTAAGAACAAGAAGGAAGACACTTACTGCAAGTGCTTTATAAGACAGTGAAAGCAGAAGGCATCTGACAATGAAATCTAAGACATTATTTTAAAAAATTAAATGAATAAAAACGAAGCATTTACATGCAACGAAAAAAGTCGAAAAATACAGATATTACAAAACAAAAGACTAGGAAGAAACAAAAGAAAACAGCTGAATTCATAGAACTCATGTAGCTATGAAAGAGAGAGGCTTCACACTTGCCGGAATGAAGATGCAGCTTAACTATAACTCGACAATTCCAAGTCAATGAGCAAAGGGCTCAGTAAAGCGGGTGAAAGTGGACGAAAGCTCTAGGAATTCTAAGAGGTCGAAATGGACGGAATGTCAAATAGCGGGTAACTGTGAGATAATTCACAGAGACTATCAAGTGAGGTACAAAGTGAATGGCTGATGGAAAGTGGATGTTTTTGGGGAAATACAGTTATACAGGGCGAAAATGACTTAAATAACCAGCGGTAACTTACTTTAAAACGGAAATAAATGCAGTGCCAAAACGTGGGAACCCCAAGACCAGATCTTTTTCTGTGGCAATACAAAAACGACCCCAATACTACCATAAATATAAAACAGTAAAACATTACACAGATTCTAAGAACAAAATACTGGCTTAACAAAATATGAAAAATACTAGGGAGAAGAATATATAGAAAAAAAAACAGAAAATATAATTTCTTAGAATAGATCAACTCGCACAGCCGGAACATTTCTACAAGCACGTCACTTCCCTGAGACTCCAGGATACTTCGACCACAGCAAATTATGAGGAGGAGGAGGAGGAGGAGGAGGAGGAGGAGGAGGAGGAGGAGGAGGAGGAGGAGGAGGAGGAGGAGAAGGAAAAGGAGAAGCGACTGAACTGAAAGAAAGAAAGTGCAAGGACTCCTTAAAAACGAGGATGCGAACTGGTTCCACGGGAAACACGTGGTCGACGCTCCACCAAATCCGAACATGCACATAATTTGTATCATACGAGAATTCCCACGCCGACGGAGGAACAGAGAAGCCCCCGAGCGAGAAAACAAAAACAAAAACGACGAAGGGGGAAAAACAATACGAGTCAAAATCATGTGAAGGTGGGTAAGAACTAGATATACAATCGCAGAGCAAACAATAGAATCGCAAATAATGAAATGGTGTAAGTAAAATGATTTAGGAGAAAACGATGAAGACTCCAAACAAAGGAAATGAAATTACGACCAAAACGGAACGCCCCGATACAAAATGAAAGCACCAGGGCGATGAAAGTGAAGATCTGTACACGAACGAACCTAAACGAACACTTTAACAATGTGTTTGTTTAGGAATCTAAACAAAGGAAATTTAACTAAGAAATTAAAACAAAAACACATGATTTTCAAAATAACGGCCAAACACATTATTGCTATTTAAAAAAACTACCAAGAAAGACATAAATATTCATTAAACAGAGTAAGAAGCGTTGATGAGAGAGAGAGAGAGAGAGAGAGAGAGAGAGAGAGAGAGAGAGAGAGAGAGAAGTTATTTAACATTACCTTGGTATGCTATTGGTAGTAAATTGCTAGACTTGAGTGTTTTAAAATAGAGAGAGAGAGAGAGAGAGAGAGAGAGAGAGAGAGAGAGAGAGAGAGAGAGAGAGAGAGAGAGAGAGAGAGAGTTTTTTAACATTACCATGGTATGTTATTGTGCTTAGTAAATACGATGCTAGACTCGAGTGTTTAGCACGAGAGAGAGAGAGGAGAGAGAGAGAGAGAGAGAGAGAGAGAGAGAGAGAGTTTTTACCATTACCATGGTATATTATTGTGTAAGTAAATACGATGCTAGCTTGAATGTAATGAGAGAGAGAGAGAGAGAGAGAGAGAGAGAGAGAGAGAGAGAGAGAGAGCCTCAGCGTTCCCATCCGAATCGAAAGTGAACTAAGACTGATGATGATCTTCATATCGCCCACACGACCGGAAATCCAGGAGACTTCAGCCAACCCCAAAAAACCCACCCCCAGCGACAGAACCAACCCCTTCCATTACCTGTCCCCTTTACCCCACCCCACCTCCCACCTGTCCCACCTTCAACCTCATAATCCATTACTGTCCTGTTGCACAGGAACTGAAATTAAAGGAACACGAAAAAAAAATAACCTCCGTCCCCGCTGACAGGATCTGCGAATGATCCCTTAACCCGCGGTGTCTATGACCTTTGCTTCCGTGACGCCAGTTTACTTTCAGCCGACGTAAAAAGAGTTGTTGGAGTGGAACTAAAGCCCGTGTGGTGGGTACAGTGTATATAAACAGTTGTTCACAAAAGGATTTATAGAGCAGAGATTATTGTTATTCTTTTTGATTTATGTAGTAATCTCTCTCTCTCTCTCTCTCTCTCTCTCTCTCTCTCTCTCTATATATATATATATATATATATATATATATATATATATATATATATATATATATATATATATATATGTATATATATATATATATATATATATATAGTATATGTATATATATATATATAATATATATATATATATATATATATATATATATATATATATATCTATACATATACACATATATATAATATATATACATATATATATATATATATATACATATATATATATATATATATATATATATATATATATCGACAAAGGTGTATCTACCTACCGGATTGAAGCAAGTCACTGGCAGGCATCGAAAAGTCGACGGGAAGCAGAAGTCACAGGCAGACATCGGAAAGAGGCGTGTTGATGGGGAAGGGGGGGAGACTCATTTTGAGGATTTGCACTTGGTAGGAAGAAGGGGAGAGAAATACGATGGGGGAAGGGGTAAGGAGAGGATGGGAGCGCTACTGAGGAGAGGAGGGGAACCAGGAGGAGGGGGGAGAGAGAGAGAGAGGGAGAGAGAGGTGTTTACCCCCATAATCACATTAAATGTACTCTCTCACTCGTGAGAACTACACTCACCAAACCGGGAATACTTCCACATAATAATGAAGCTGCTTTCGAGAGCGAGACAGAGAGAAATTTTCAGTATAAATCTGGATTCTATTCAGAACGTTTCTTTCAAATTTTGACGTCAGTTTTCTTCTACTGAACTGATATCATATGCATCTTCCATAGTCGATGAAAAACACCAAATCAACCCTATCAAAAAGCTCTCTCTCTCTCTACTTACATATTCTTTATAACTTGGCCATTCTCTCTCTCTCTCTCTCTCTCTCTCTCTACTATTCTTTATAATCTCTGGGCATTCTCTCTCTCTCTCTCTCTCTCTCTCTCTCTCTCTCTCTCTCTCTCTCTCTCTCTCTTCCTATTTTCTATAACTTGAAGGGCAAAATTTGATAATCATAATCTTGATTATACTTACATGATAATCGGCACAAAACCTTAATTGACAATGCACAGTTTTTTTATATTTATTAATTTGAATGAGTTCCCTTGCAACCTTTACCAGTGATGTATTACGAAAAAGTACAACCTGGAGAATCGAAGAAACACGAAGAGCGAAGCTGAGAACAAGTTTGTTATCATTTTCAGTTGGCTTGATCGGTTTTTATAGGGCTAACGTGGGAGTCAATTTTAATGGGTGTTTTGATAAGGTATCTTGAAATGATGAATAGGGCTAATATCACTGTAAAAAATATGTATAGGTTTAATCATAATAGGGGGGTGGCTATTTGAGGGATTTTAAAATATTACTTTGTAATAATTCGAGCTTGACAAGCTCGGGTATCTCTGTTGTACAAAATCGCTTAAATTCACCGATCGAATGACTATAGCAGTACAGCCAACGAGTTAATACTGCTGAGTAGGCCTAACTATAACTTAGGGTAGCAAAATAAGATTAGTCTCAGAACAGGTGAAGCAAGGAAGGCGGCAGGGTGTGTGCAAAAAGTTTGGGGAAAGATTTAGAATGCCTACAGAAGCGAAGGTGAGAATGAATGCAGGGACTGTTAGGCTAACTATATCCTTTATGGAAGAAAAGCTTAGTGGATGTTGGATGCAAACGAAGGAAGACAAAGACTGAAGCCACTGATATGAACTTTTAAGCATGGTATAAATGACATTATTATTATTATTATTATTATTATTATTATTATTATCCATATTACAGTAGATGAAACCTGTTCACCTGCACACCAAGGGGACCAATGACTTGAAATTCAAGCTTCCAAAGAATGCGGGTTCAACCTCCCACCGCTGCAGACCCACACTGCAGCAGTAACTGATCATGATACAGAGCCAGAGATTTTTCATCGCCCTGAGGGAGACGCGAACCCGCCACATCCGAGTGCCATGCCATTTACGCAAACCATCATGCCGAACGGACCAGCTAAAAGAAAAATATGAAAGTGAAAGGATGGATCGGTGCGTTTCGAGATTGTCTGGTGATGTGAAAAGAGTGGGAGGACGGGTGTCCCCAACCGCCCCACCCCAAAAAGATTGAGGGAGTGAAAGAGGTACAGAGGAAAAGGTCTTAATATAATCCAGAAAACGCTCTGTATAGAAGATAAGGATCAACGGCAAAGAGAGAGTAGGAAGGCTTGATGTACTACGGACAATCTGCGTTATGTATATGTATATGTATATGAATCTACAAGTTAACGTTGCGGAAGTCTCGTACATTAGGGAGTTCATCTATGAATCAGCTATTAATGCACTATATATATCTATTATATATGTGTGTATGTATATATATAAATATATATATATATATATATATATATATATATATATATATATATATATATATATATACTATATACATCACTCTAATGCAAAAATATAAAAAGAAACGACAATACAGCACAATTTACACGCACTCGCAAAATAAAAAAAAAAATCCTAACCAAAATACCACAAAGCCCCACTACCATTCGACAACGAGAACTCAAATAAAAATCTCATTAAGATCCAAATGCAGATACGCAGCTTCACCCTTGCACACCCACAGCATGAGAGGAGAGAATGAGCTTTATTTCTAATTTCTTCTTTCTCACCATTACGATACGGGAGATATGGCATCTCCGGTTATTTGCATTCTTATAAGGGAGAAGAATCACACAATTAGGGTCAATCGTCGGAGTTAATGCAGAGGGCTCTTGTGGTGAGAGAGGAAATTATAAATATGTTTTGATTGCATTCGAACAGGACGGGAAAAAACAATGGCCAATGGCCGGAAGTCAAGAGAGACTTAATGTTTTTGATGGAAAATTCAAAGTAGATCAACAGTGGAACGCGTTTTTGCTTTTACCGGGTTTGAACTAATACAACGTACTTGCTTCCTCAAATTTTATTATCTTAAGAGAGAGAGAGAGAGAGAGAGAGAGAGAGAGAGAGAGAGAGAGAGAGAGAGAGAGAGAGAGAGAGAGACTCGACGTTCAATGTTTCACCATCAGAGCCTCTACTTCTTATTTTAGCAAAATGAATGAAGGTGATCCAGTGTTATGCATCACAATCATTCCATTAAGCAACCTACAAAAGCAACTGCAAATATTTGTATTTTTCCAAAATGTCTGTGCATGCGTTTTTCCAAAAAGTACATAAAAAGACCTGGGACAATTCTCATCGCCATACATCCAAGCAAATTTCAAAAGTATGAAACCAAACCCACATACAGACGTAAACAGCAGTTACATAACGCGTTACAAATGCCTTTTTGTAATGTGCATTCAAAACTACAAATTAGTTTCAGGGAAATACAGAAAAAGGTAGCAGCGACAAACATCGAACACGCAGCCAGCCAAACCAAACAACAACTGGACTGCAAGGAATGAATCCGTAACACTTTAAGCGACAAGAAGATACACAATGGCCTATCAGGTGACAGTTTTCCAATCATCGTGGGGTTGTACCTCAAACCGTAAATCAAATTGTCCGGGGTCACGTTACATGTCATACCGTAACGAAAAGCCTACAACATCGCCCGCGTTATATCCACATCGAAACCCGATACTGAGAGAGAGACTGACATTTCTCTCTCGAGGGAAGCAGAGATTCGCCCGAGAAGAATCATCAGATGAGAAATGGGGGTGAACAACGCCCACATAAAACGCCGGATTACGGGTGGTGCCCTGATAGCATGATGCCGAGCATAAAGTATAAATTGGAACGGTGACAGTTAGCTCGAAGTCATTTACACAACGTGACTTCGGGTACCTTTCATTTTGGCACCGTTATGACAACAATGATTTTTTTTTTTTTTTTTAGTAATTATGGCACTGTGACGAGTGACTGAATCAAAATGCAACCATTTTTTTCGCCTGAATTCGGATACTAGAGTTTAAAATACATATATGCCTATTTCAATCCAAATAAAAGAGGTGGTTTGAGTACTGGATCATAGAAGTACCACTGAAACTTGCATCAAATCTTGGCGATCTAGTGCAAAAGACATGAGGTTATGAAGGCGTCCAAAAGCTAACAGAGTAAAAGAGTAAGAGTATTTATTTCTCTGCCTTCAAAGGGTCTAATTCACTGGGAAATTATATCAGGCACTGGCTGAGATTTTGCAAATAAGCCTTCACAGGCCAGTGCGCAGGGCCTTTTGAAAACTTAACGGAGGCATGAGCTCTTTCTACTCTCACACACTTTTAGCTCATTAAGTGAACTCTTCACTCCCGCACACCAGGAGCCATTCGCACGGAACAATGGAGCTCGTAGCCTTAAACAAAAAATACAATATTTAAAAACATTCTCCATTAAGAGGTGACGTACTTTCATCTCTCCTTATACACGAAGCGATTGTTTTTTGAGATACGGTAAAGGTGCTACTCTGAAGCTTCTTTTAGAAAAATAATACGGAAAAGGTACTATTCTGAAGCGTCGTTTAGAAAAATAATAGGGTAAAGGTACAACTCTGAAGCTTCTTTTAGAAAAATAAGACGGTAAAGGTACTACTCTGAAGCTTCTTTTAGAAAAATAATACGGTAAAGGTACTACTCTGAAGCTTCTTTTAGGAAAATAATGCATGGTAAAGGTACTACTCTGAAGTTTCTTTTAGAAAAATAATGCAGTTGTAGTGCTACTCTGAAGCGTCGTTTAGAAAAAAATAATACAGTAAAGGTACTACTCTGAGCTTCCTTTAGAAAAATAATACAGTACTTAAAGGTCTGAGCTTCTTTTAGAAAATAATACGATAAGGTACAACTCTGGAAGCTTCTTTTAGAAAAATAATACGGTAAAGGTACTACTCTGAAGCTTCCTTTAGAAAAATAATACGGTAAAGGTACTACTCTGAAGCTTCCTTTAGAAAAATAATACGGTAAAGGTACTACTCTGAAGCTTCTTTTAGAAAAATAATACGGTAAAGGTACTACTCTGAAGCTTCTTTTAGAAAAATAATGCAGGTACTACTCTAAGCTTCTTTAGAAAAATAATACGGTAGGTACTACTCTGTTTCTTTTAGAAAAATAAAGGTAAGGTAAGCTCTGAAGCTTCTTTTAGAAAAATAATACGGTAAAGGTACTACTCTCAAGCTTCTTTTAGGAACACAATGTAAAAACTCGGGTTACAGGACTTATCGAGACAGACAAAACTGCCTCCAGCACCCTATCCTCCCAGGATGCATGGCCCTCCCAGAAAGGTATCCCTCCTGTGAGGCCAGACGAACTCCGAAGGGCATACCCAAGGTCCATACCCAAACGCCACACCATACCTCACCGATAATGGCCTCGAGTCCAAACCCGATTAATATTTATGGGCGAATGTCACGAAAGGGTTGCGGCGAGCTAAACGGGGCATGGTAGCCTGTGCGCAAACCAGATTAATGGGGGCATGGGTACCTGTCACGAAAAGCTATTGCTGGTGCGGGCACTTCGAAAGAAGCTGGGTTCAGTCGTAAGCTCTGGGAACCAACTGATCACAGAGGCTCTTTAAGCCACCGCAAACTCATGCATGGGTATGGCACATGATGGAAAGGGACTGTCGTGACACTAAGAAGTTAAATCTACTGCAGCACTGTAAGGAGGGGGCATGGATGCCTGTTTCCAGCCATAGAGTACAGTCACGAACCCATCAACAGTAGTTCAAATTAGCTGTTTTATTATGTGTTATTCTTATTAAATTTGCTTTAAAACCAAGTGAGGAACGACATTCAGCCTAAGTGAATAACTGAACACACTTCAGATCACCAAGAGCCACAGCTTAATTAGAATACAAAATTAAGCTCTCAAGAAAACAAGAAAATGACAAAACTGGAGAACGACCAAAATTAACAAAAGAAGAGAGAGAGAGAGAGAGAGAGAGAGGATCATGTAGTAGAAGAACCACAAGAATCATTCGGAGTCCCATTTGTGACGATAATGGGATGAACAGCTGGCGCTGTTGCTGATACTTATGCTGTTACTGAAGCTGCTGCTGCTGCTGTTAGTCAGCCCCTGTCGATACTTAGTATGCAGATGAGCCGGCCGGATGTCAGATCCTAAGCTCTGAGATAAAAGTCAAAGGGTCAAAGCATCCTGGTTTAGGTTGATGTCCTGGATCGATGGCATTTCGCGAACTGTAAATTATCAGAGGCTTTGAAAAGTGACCCAACGATGTTTCTGGCGTTAGAACAGCTAACCTGAGCTTTTCAGGCTATTCTGCCCCCAAAATGGAAAACTGCAGTTCAGTCTATTCTGCCCCCAAAATGGAAAACTGCAGAATCTGCAAAATTTTCGAAATTGAGCTATGCATTGGGCTCGTGAAAGCAGCTAATGCACAAGTTACTATAGTTTCAGTGATTCTTCAATGCTTTCCACGAGTAGTTAGGGGTTCCATTTGCAGTATCTGCAAAATCAGTAGTAAAGACAGAGGGTATCTACCATTCTTCTCAGTTTTGAGAGCTAGCTATTGTAACGTTCTCTGTAAGTGAGAATAGTACATAATATTATACCATATTATATATATAAATTATATATATATATATATATATATATATATATATA
Organism: Macrobrachium rosenbergii; assembly: GCF_040412425.1. Lineage (NCBI taxonomy): Eukaryota > Metazoa > Arthropoda > Malacostraca > Decapoda > Palaemonidae > Macrobrachium > Macrobrachium rosenbergii. Next base: position 2,595,079 of record NC_089745.1, on the reverse strand, counting down.
TATATATATATATATATATATATATATAATATATATACACATGTTATTCCCAGTAACAGTGGAATGCTGCTAACAACTGACAGGGCTCATTTCCATCTGTAAAATGCAGAACTGCTCTAAATGCTCTGGGGACATTGAGGTCCCAAGGGTTTTTCCCCCTGCTCAAATCCGCCTCGGGGCAAAGTCACATATGGTTGTGGCGAAGAGAACACACATCTTAGGCCGTCAAGGGATGCCATCGAGCTGGCTAGAGAAGGAGGAGGAGGGGAGGAGGAGGAGGAGGAGGAGGGAGGAGGAGGAGGAGGAGGAGGAGGAGGAGGAGGAGGAATGATGATAATTATGAAGAGGGAAGGAAGATGGCAAATTAGCCTACGGTAAAAAATACGACGGGAACGAACCTAGGAGGAAGATGCGAATAGAAAAGAGAATATAAGGGAAAGATAATCAGTGAAAAATGAAAGAATAAAACACTTCACATCAATATTGGTGGAAAATGAAGGAAAACAAAACATCAGTAGGGTTACTGTAGTATCAAGACCAGAAAGTTATTAGTCAAATAAAGCTGCTGGTAACTTAATCAGAATAATACATCACCTTGACATAACAGTACAAAGTTGAGTCATTCGAAAACTCAAAGAATACTTTCCAAAAACTATTAAAACAAAGGCATTTACTATTACCATGGTATAATATTATGCTTAGTAAATACGATACTAGACTTGAGTGTTAGAGAGAGAGAGAGAGAGAGAGAGAGAGAGAGAGAGAGAGAGAGAGAGAGAGAGAGAGAGATAAACGTACGACTAGAGAAGGAGAAAGACGAAGATTAGCTTCAAAGAAGCAGGTGCACACCAGGGGAGAAAGGGAGGGGATGGGGGACTACTAAAGTGGGAGGAAGGAGAGGGAGGGGGGAATGACAGATTTTACTACGCCGCTACTACAAATGACCCGGGGCTATCCCCTTTTGGAGTAACTGCCTCGGGGGGGAAGGTTCAGCTACTACAACGACGACCCAAACCTCCAGTTTACCGTATTTGCCGTGGGAATGACATCATTTGCATCTTCCAAAAGAGTAAAACCGAGACGAGTTTATTTAAATTATATATATATATATATATATATATATATATATATATATATATATATATATATATATATATATATTTCAATCAGTTCCTTTCAAACCATGTATTAAAACATCCCCACGATCAAAAACAATGATTAAGGAGTCATTGACTATGATATGCATTTTCATGCAACAGCAATAACAATAGAATTCCCCATGCACTAGCGATGTGATATGAGGAAAGAAAATAATAATTAACAACAAGCCTCAAACAGAACGACATTACAAATAACAAACGTAAAAATATCGATTTATTGACCATGAATAACAGACTATATACAACAAATAAAAGATAAAAAAAAAAGTTCAACTTATAAATGAAAAGTTACAATGACAAAAATCAATTCCTGGCAGCTGGCAAACATGGTTTGTTGTTAATGCTCGTATTTTCAAAACGACTTGATGATAACAAGACTCTCTACCAATAAATTCTGGCTACAAATGCAACCCTTTTCATTTTTTACGTTCGACATGTCACTTCCTGTGCGCCATTAGGTACCTTCCAGCAGAGACAATGAGTTGAATAGAAATAAATTCTGAAGATAGTCAAGTCTCTCTGGTGATACTTTTTCGAGTACAATGGCTCGCTATAGCTTTTGTTGTATTTAGAGATGAACGTCACGTCATGGTTACTATCGCATCTTTTACAGTAGTAGTAGTAGTAGCAGTAGTAGTAGAAGTGGTAGTAGCGCTAGTAGTAATGAGTGGTATTACTGTTTTCCCAGCTAGTTTCAAAGGAAAAAGGTGCGCTTACAGTTCCCATACAATGATTTGGCTTAATGATTGGACCAGTGACAAGAGAAAGACAAAAGAGAGGGACCAGTGAGAGAATGACAAGTACGGAGAGAGAGAGAGTCTCGAATGGTTGGTGAAATGTAAAGATGGGAACTTTACCATCATTAGCATTGATACTGTGCCTCGGATCCCAGCATTATCTACTTTTAAAAGCTAACAGTCCAATTACCTTTCTTTTGGGGGAGAGAAGAAGAAGCATCATCTCAAATGTTTCGACCAGTTTAACTTACTGAAAGTTTCCCTCATTTATTCCCTTCGAGGATATCTATGGGACTCTCGATTATTTGCGAGATGTTCGGCTGTACAAATTTATTAGCTCTTATGTGAGTGTCCTCGTGTTCTGTGAAGTTATGGTGAAATTGTAATTTTGTGAGGTTCTGTCGTAAGTCAAAGAGGAATTCTTATATATTAACAATAATCAACGTGAAGAAACTTGAGTCTTTTTGAAAAGAGGAATTCTTATATTAACAATAATCAACGTGAAGAAACTTTAGTCTTTTTGAAAAGAGGAATTCTTATATTAACAAAAATTAACATAAAGAAACTGAAATGACTTAGATATTATCATCAACATGAAGAGAACAACAACAAAATCACAAGAATACCAATCACCTCCTGGGGTGCCTGCACGAAGTGAATACGGGACATACGCATGCGCAACTCACCTCAGTTCCCCGAAGCGGAATAAAAAAAAAAAAAAAAAAAAAAAAAACGGATTATCGACAAAACAACGATTACAGAGTTGATGAACTAAGCAAGGGACACAATAGATTCAGTCTCCTGTGGACAACACCAGCTGCCAACAATCGCTGGCACGGGTGGTGGTGGTAGTGGTGGTGGAGGGTGGCAGAGGTGGGTGATGTCAGCAATTCGTAATGGTGATTTATCAACGGCCATCCATCACTCGCAAATTTGGGTGCTGGGGTGAGTCAGCGCTGAATGATGATAATGTGGGCCATTTGAGATGGATGCTATTCCTTTATTGTCAATGATGTTTGTTCTTGGTGTTGTTGATGCAATTAATAGTTGAAAAGGCAGCCTGTTTCAGCTTACACACTCTGGGTATTCGTTTCATCAAAGTCAAGTGTATACTCAACAAGGATTCTTTTACTTTTCATTTCATCAAATGTATTGCTTATATTGGTCCAACAAGAATTTCGAGAGATCCTTCCAAGCTAAAAAAAAAAAAACACAAATACGCGGAAATTAATCAAATATAAAACCTACAATATAATAGCTAAAATTAAAGTTTGAGGAAATGTATAGATTTTCATCACTTGGAATTAGTGCGTACAAGATTCGCACAATGTGAAATATGCTCATTTTCTCAACAATGAAAACTCTAATAGTGATCATTCACTATCATCACCCTCCAGAAAAATATCATTCATGACCATCATCATCAGTTACCATTGTTCTCATTACGACGAACATAACGCACCTTCAAAGCAAACATGCGTCAGCGGCAAACACCATCATTAAAAAATCCGATCGATCACAACTCACACGCGTTCTCTTCCTGTCCTCCTCTCTCTCTCCGGACTGCCTCCCTGATAACCCACTTTCGATAACAAAGGGACGAAGACGTAATAAGAAGAAGCATAACAAAAAACCAAGACAAAAAAAAAAAAAAATCGGAAAAAAGCTGAGTCAGAGAAGAATCTCCAAATGACAAAGACAAAACAACAAAGGCAACTAATAGGAGGTGGGACGGGGGAAGGGGAGGGGGGGAGGGGGTGGGTGGGGGTTAACAATTACAACCACAGAAGCGCCACTGACAGCAACAGCAAAGGCTCTGCTAACAATGACGGCGACAAAAGACGGGGTCTGTTGCAAAGACATGCTAACAATGACACAGTCACCGAGGTACAGACGGCACAGACACCACAAGCAGGGTCTTGGTAGAAAAGGCAACTTCAGCACAAACTCTCTCTCTCTCTCTCTCTCTCTCTCTCTCTCTCTCTCCAGAACATGTAAAATCTATACATGCACACTGACACCAGTACACCGTACATGAATACCGCAAAAACTATCTTCAAATATAAATCGGATTCAAAATTTAAACTAACATATTTACCAATCTTATTCTGGAAACACGATGTTTACATCAGATGGGTATCATGGCCGTGGCCCGCAAGTGCTGTGACGTCAAAGATGAGCTATTTTTATTCTTAAAAAAATAATAAATAATATCTAATAATAATAAGAACATTTAAACTTGAATGTAGTCTCGACTTAAAAATTTCAATCAACCTCCAATGAGCTATTGCAATACTGGAAAAGAACGAGACAACGCTACTACATATCTGTCGCCGTAATAACGTTAGGCCTCTCTCTCTTCTCTCTCTCTCTCTCAATCTTTCCCAGGGACACACGGCGACCACCAAGCCACAGAAACGAACAGGAGCCATTCTAGTCGCCGTTTCTCTCCTTCCAACTACCTGACAATGCTCACAGACGCTACGCAAGAGAGGGACCACCCTACACACACACACACACACACACACACACACACCTATCACAAAGGAGCCTCTAGAGTGGCCAGGCGGCCGGTGGTCCTGGCAAGGACTCCTAAGAGACCATGAAGGTGGTCCTTGAGACCGAAACAAAGAGGCAGCAGGGTCCTGCTTATTACCATTCATTATAGGCATCGACCAAAGACATGACTCTCGATCGGTTGTTGGTCCGTATCGCTATTTGACGATGTTTGAGATCAAGCGTCTGTGTCTATTATTGAGTGCAGTCAGCTACGAAGGGAATAGGAACATTCCTCTCAAATTATATTATTCTTGCAGAGCCAATAATTTTACTTCCTTCCGATTCTGTGACTATTCGTATTTTCTACACATATTTAACCAACACGTGAATGCAAGTAATGAGAAGGAAAATAATAAAGATTAGAAAAGTATAAACCGTACATGACAGATAAGAGATATATTAAAGATGGAAGTAGATGATTATTCAACAAGAGCTACAGAATATTTCTCCAAAGTAACCTTTTTTTCAGGGAAAGATACATCTGAAATTTTGTGTTATGTATGCTCTAAGATAATTCCAGGACTCTGAACTATTAAAAATAATTCATATATAATAATAAACCAATTTAATACACAACTAAAGAAACCAATTACGATTACCACGGCATGCTGTCAACTGCTGGTATTTGCTTGTCAATTATCGATTAGAGGGTGTACAAGAAGTTTTAGATAGTCGGCATAAAGACTGAGCATGGAATTTTACAATACACAAGTAATCAGTTTATTCCGAACTGTAACACTCATAGTCTGAGACGAAATATGATTTTTTTAGTAGAAAATTTATCAAAAAAAAAAAAAATAATGTTTTATATATTCCTAGGTACTCAAAGTACTTAAAAATTGAGAGAGAGAGAGAGAGAGAGAGAGAGAGAGAGAGAGAGAGAGAGAGAGAGAGAGAGAGAGAGAGAGAGAAGGACCGTTTGTTAGTCCTTATCGTTCTACATCTATTCTTGCAGGTAGCAGGATTATCATTACACCTGTCAGTACACCTGCAGGCTCCCAGAAGGCTACACATGAAATATTTCTTCTCTCCTTCGTCTACTTTTATCTTTTTTCCTGAATCGTAGAGGTGTCATCACGAACTACCCAAAACCTATCGTGTTCGATCGCGGACTCCGCCGACGGGCATTTTCTTTCTTTTCTGTGTCATTAATTTCTTTCCACACCGCCATGACCGACCATTACAATGGCCGGACCCCCAACCAGCTCACTACAGAAGCGCAACACAGCTTCAATACGTCAGCGTAAATGTGCAGACACTATGGCCCACAATACTGTTTTACATCTACCAAAATTGGTCCAGGTTTGACATATGGACAATCCGAAACACATCTTTAAATGTAAAAGCACTAAAGGCACACAATACTTTTTTATATCTACCAAAATCAGTCAAGATTTGACATATGGACAATCCAAAATACATCTTTAAAATATTGGCGTAAATGTACGAACACTGAGTCACACAATAATGTTTTATATCTATCAAAATCAGCCAAGATTTGACATGTGGACAATCCAAAACACATCTTTAATACACTGGCGTAAATGTACAAACACTAAGTCACAAAAACCTGTTTTATATCTACCAAAATCAGTCAAGATTTGACATATGGACAATCCAAAACACGTCTTTAATATATCGGCGTAAATCTGGATATACTAGTGCACACAATCCTGTTTTGTATCTACGAAAATCAGTCAAGATTTGACATACGGAAAATCCAAAACACACCCTTTAGTATATCGGAGCAAATGTAAAAAGAGTAAGGATTACAACCCTGTTTTATATCCACCAAAATCAGTCAAGATTTGGCATACGGAAAATCCAAAAGACATCTTTAATATAAATGCGTAAATGTACACACGCCAGGGATTAAACCCCTATTTCATATATGTTAAAATTAGGTCAAGCATCTGACACAAAGACAATCGACATTTACAGCTGAAATCAGCTTGAGAAATGTGACAGATGTTTATCTCTTCGCAGAACAGGTCCCGCCGAACCGCGAAGGGACGGACCGCAGACGAAATTAAGGGAGAGATCAGGGACAAAATCAGGGTATCACACGACCGACTTTAATAACCAGGTCCTGGGGGACGGGCAGTGATGGCGGCGGTGACCTCGGGGCAAAACCATGTGAAAGGTGGTCCACGGGGGAGAGGCAAAGCCGCCCTTAAACAATTGACAGCCCAGTAGCAACCATGGGGGTGTGTGTGTTTTTTTTTTAATATATTTTTTTTTATTTTGAAGTAGTCGTTTTTTTAAGTAATCGTGCAAGCTACACTTTCACGGGGAAAAAATGAATAAATCTTTGATATCATGAAATATACGGTGGGTTAACTAACGTACGCGAACGACGGTCCGTTAAAAAGACGTACACACGTACGCACGGACGTGAGAAAAACCCTTGGGGTCACGGGTCGAAATCAAAGCGGAGACGCCTTTCCTCTCAAAGAGAGAGAGAGAGAGAGAGAGAGAGAGAGAGAGAGAGAGAGAGAGAGAGAGAGAGAGAGGAGGGCCTTTCCCACGGAGGATTTACCCAAAGGATACCGTATGCATTCGTTCAGGATGTCTCATAGGTGGGATTTGAGGAGTTTTTGCCGAGTGCTTTCACGGACAGGTGAGGTCGCAGGAACCCCAAATTGGCGGAGGGTTACCTCATTTCAGGAGGTTACCTGAGGGAATGTAACTGCGCGGATCTAATCCACTGGATGTTTGCATTTACGCATATATTTATATAAGGGCAGGAGCGCGCGCGCTCATACATTATATATATATATATATATATATATATATATATATATATATATATATATATATATATATATATATACATACATATATATATATATATATATATATATATATATATATATATAGAGAGAGAGAGAGAGAGAGAGAGAGAGAGAGAGAGAGAGAGAGAGAGAGAGAGAGAGAGAGAGAGAGAGAGAGAGATGCATGCATTGCATGACCAAACTACATAGCCACAAAAAACGAGAGGAAATCGTTGGTAAAGCCGGGAAACTCAATAATACCCCATTGACCCAAAAACTGGCGTCACAACGGAAAAGGTACTTACGTCACAGCTGCTATAACAAAAGCAAAACAAAACAAAAAACAATAAAAAAAAGTAACGATAGTTAAATATAGTCTAATCGACTTGGCAAACGCAATGACCTTTGGAATTAAGTGATCCCAACTCGACGATTTAGTTATGACGTAAGAACTGAGTACAGAGTTTTATAGTTTCCGTTATTCCATTCGAACTGGCCTGCGGGCAACAGACCAGGCAAGACCAAGGCAAAGCCATCACGCAAGCAATTGATCTGCATACACTGCATTAACGGAAAGCAGTGACAACATTCATCATTCTCACACGCACACAAGACACTCCTACCCACCCCCACCCTCCACGGGGGAGATAGGGATGGTATAATTTGGTGGAAGCGGGGGGGGGGGTACATTGATCAGATCATGGGGGGAGGGATTAGATGTAGACAAGGAAGAACTGGGTTACGACTAACACGATTTTGTAATTCCGGAAGGTCTCATGTCCAAGATAAATAGCACATAAAATACAAATGAATCGATAAGGCAATATATCGGGTAACTGATTCCAATGGAATGTTACGGAATGACAGCTGTATATTCTAAAGCAAGTCAGTGGTGTACCGGAACTGCATTACAGAAAAGCGTGAAAATAACGTTGTTAGACAATCAGAATTCTATAACTAACTTTAAAGATTAAATTTTCAATAACAGGTCGTTGTAAATCTATAATCGATTCTCACGTCACTCCCAATATTGGTGGCTGCTGATACTAGTATCTACTAGAGTATGAAATTGGTAAGCGAATTTCTTGGTGTCATATTCCTTATTAGAGACTAATCTATACACACACATAAACACACACGTATATATATAATCCACGAAGGAAAGAGAAACAACAGAGTGCTGCAAGGCCTTCCGACGTTAGTCCTTTACTCAGCAGACTGAAGAAATATAAAAAAAATAAGTAAAGGACTAACGTCGAAAGGCCTTGCAGCATTACGTTGTTTCTCTTTCCTTCGTGGATTTTGTCTTTATTTACATATTCATCACGTTCCTTATTTTCGTGATTCAGTTATACACACACATATATATATAATTTAGAGAGAGAGAGAGAGAGAGAGAGAGAGAGAGAGAGAGAGAGAGAGTTTGATACCAACGCTCACTTGTGAAGTGACGAAGGACAAGCCACTTTTTATCGTATATGCATAGCAGATAAAGACTACGACACGATTCACATATAGGAAATTCAACGACCATACATAAAAAACTTGGCAGACACAGCTATATACGTCTCTAATTCTAGTCTCCATCAAATCCCGACAGAGTTCTATCAGCATAATCAAATCTTAGAACATTATATAATATTATTATGGAATCAATCCACATAGCAATGGAGATTATAAGGTCGAATCAGTATTAAGTTACTTCAAGAGTTTCAGCCAAACTGCTAGACGGCTCGTGCGTTGTTCCCCGAGATCTGTCATAAAATTGAGTGCTCCAATTCTCTGGTGCGTGGATGAAGTCTACGCCTCAATAAAAAAGGTTATGTATTTGACTACATTTAGCCTGAAGGTTACCAAGCCTATTAAATCAAAGGTGATACGCAGATGACGTTTAAAAGTGCACATGATAAAATTGGAGTTAAGAAAATTACATAAGGAAACTGATGACACTGATCCATTGATTTATTGTATGTTAATGACTAAATATAAACTTTACGCTCTACGCCTCCGCCATAATTACATTACACCTTTATTTATGAATATTCCATCTAATCCATTCCTCAAGCCAATCTTATATCAACTTCAAATCCGTCAAACCCTTCCACCCATCCTAGCTGATCCATCTCAACAAAAATATCCCAGAAAATCATCTTTATTTTACTGTAACGTTCTTCCACCATTCTCTCTCTTATTCCCTTTCATCATCATCTTCTTCCGTCCCCTCTTATCTTTCCCTATACCGATCTTAACCTAACCCCAGTCTACTCCACCCCTATCTACTACAAGTCACGGGCGGCGGTGGCGGCTTCCGGCGACAACGCCCACATCACACCCATGTGCATAAAAAAAAGAAGCCGTCGGTCGAGCATTAAGGCTCATATTCCTATTAAGTAAAGTGGGTTCTTCGTTTCACTAAGCAGTTATTTCGAACAGGTCGACGCAATCTCGGGGAGATATGGTGACGGGTGATGTATCAGGGAACAAATAGAGAGAGAGAGAGAGAGAGAGAGAGAGAGAGAGAGAGAGAGAGAGAGAGAGAGAGAGAGAGAGAGAGAGTATGAAATTCCCAAAAGATTCGAATCTGGGTGACTCGATAATTTTAAAAATAGAGCTTTAAAGTTTACATAACAAATATCAAGGAAAATATGAAAAAAGTTGAAATGAAGAAGGGGGGAAGAGAAGAGAATAAAAAGGAATTAGCGGAGGAAGAAAAACATCCGAAGAAAAAGATGAAAACACAGGAGCGGCAAAATCAGGAGCCAGCAACCAGCTCTCCCACCACTCTCAAAAAAAAAAAAAAAAAAAAAAAAAAAGTAAGGGAAGCAAAGAAAATCAGGAGAAAAACCGATAATCGAGAGGAGGAGGCGGATGAAATCCGATGTCTGAAATTCCTCAACGTAACAAGAGATCCCCCAACCATAAAATAAGTCTTACGAAGCTATTACGACTCGTGACGGACGCCATGGGGTTTATCGATTAAATTTTACACAAAAATCGTAGAACAATTTCAAGAGCATGGGATATTTTTGGAAGCTGCTAAGTGCTGGTTCCTGAGGTACTAAGTATTATATAACATCGTTGTGTACGGTCCTAAACATACACACGCATATATATGTGTATGTGTGTGTATATATATATATATATATATATATATATATATATATATATATATATATATATATGTATATACACACCTGTATATGTATATAATATAAATTGATAGCAATATATCCCAAGAGAGAAATCCGAAGTGTCCTTTACTCTAAAATGCAACCCAACTTCACGCAAGAACAGCCAATGTAACAATCAACAAACCACATTCAAGACTTCAGGCCTTGAGTCTTGAATAAGATCTACATCTCGATTAAGGTTTTTGAACACAGAGAAAGTTCAATATAACACGGTTTCAGGGGTAGGTTACTTTCACCGGTACTGAATAATTCTGTTAAAATAAATGTGAATAAAAAAACTGCTGTTCTCTCAAACCGAGAGAAAGTTCAGAGTACCGGAATAAGGTTAAGAAGATAAAATTTACCTGCTCGCATTCAGAAATAATCAGTAAATACAAATCAATTAATATGTTTCAGTGAATATGAACAAAAAATCAATAAAGTCCAACGTAGTTCATCGCTATAGTGAAAAGGAAACTAAATGGATGTTTCAGTAGATGAAAACTGCGAACACGAGAGTTGTACCGAGTGACAACTGGGAGTGATATACGAGTACATATAAAGATGAATGTACCAGTACTGTATTGGTGGGTGGAGTCTTTCGCCGGCTCGCACTGCCTCAGATTTGGCGCGCGTGGTATCACTGACGCGTGCCTGTCTGCCTCGCATGAAGTTGGGGGGGAGAGGAGGGAGGGGGGCACCAGCCCCCGGGGGAGGGGATCAGAACATTGCGCACGCGCATCATAAACTCTTCTCTTCTTCCCTCCCTTTCAAACAGACTTTTCCGTGCTGAGGCCTTGTTTTCTATCTTTTTAGACTTCTACAGCGGTTTGCAGATATCTAGATTCCCTTCGAAAACATTGTTATTAACTTACATGACATTATTTTTGTAAAAGCTATAAAAAAATCTAATTAAATCCGAACGAAGAAAAAATGTTTCCGGATCTGATCTCTCAAAGTTTTTTACCCGCCATTTCTCAGGTAAACATTCGACACGGCCGCCCAAATTCTCAACAGCCACCCCTCTTCCCCTATCCCATCCACCTGCCCACCCATCCCAACCACCGCCCACCCACACCTGCCATTCTGTCCTGCCGCCCAAAAGCCCAACCCATTCCCTCTCTCTCTCTCTCTCTCTCTCTCTCTCTCTCTCTCTCTCTCTCTCTCTCTCTCTCTTTCCATCCGGTCCGAGGTAAGCCCAAACAACCATTCCACTCTTTTTCAACATAGTTCTCCTCCACCACCATAAACACCTACAACCATCCGGGGCGCCCTCCCCCTCCTCCTCCATCTTCCTCCCCTTCGACACCCCCACCACAATCCACTTACTTCCTCAGCCCATTGTTTTCTCTCAATCTTTCCTCTACCTCTCTCTCTCTCTCTCTCTCTCAATTACACCTTCCTGTGTTGCCTCCGACGACGCTCGAATGTAAAACGAAAAGAACTTTCTTGAGGCGTACGCAGATGCTTCGCGCTGGACTGGTTTTCTGTGAACATCTTTTGTGACAAGCTTGAAACCTCTTTGAGCTGCCCACTAAGTGACCTATGTTTGCTTTCTTCGGCATCAAAGAGAGAGAGAGAGAGAGAGAGAGAGAGAGAGAGAGAGAGAGAGAGAGAGAGAGAGAGGAGGGGGGAGAATGAATCGAACCACATGCAAAACAGAAAGAGAGAGAGAGAGACAGAGAGAGAGGGGGGAAGAATGATTCGAACTAGTGCAAAACAGAGAGAGAGAGAGAGAGAGAGAGAGAGAGAGAGAGAGAGAGAGAGAGAGGACGGGGGAGAATGATTCGAACTAGTGCAAAACAGAGAGAGAGAGAGAGAGAGAGAGAGAGAGAGAGAGAGAGAGAGAGAGACAGAGAGAGAGAGAGAGAAGAATTATTCGAATATAAAGCCATTCTGACAAACAACACATACTTGAAAGACTCCGATGCTAACTTCCACAATCTCTCCTTCCCAAAAATAACCTTCCCACTTTTCTTCCCTTTTCCATCAAAACCTTTACCTTTTCTTTCCCACACAGCCGACCCCGACCAAAAGCTGAGGAGATTATAGTATTAGAGGAAGACCAGTGAAGCGTTGAATAATTGGGAGGACCTTCTTTTACATTTTTTTGTGTGAAAAGTAGGCCGCCCTCATGATAATACCATATAATGATACAGCCTAAAATATCTTTTCTTTCAAATGCTGTCTAATGGCTTAATTTTTTAATGGCTTCATTCTATCGCTGATTCATTTCCTTTAAGATGAAATGCTTTATGCATCGATGATTGCCTGTAAATTTACATAATTAAATTGTAAAAAAAATTTCCTTACTATTTGAAACAACACAAAGAAAACTGGCATTTAATGATTTAAATCATGTTCGTCATAAGTAATTTATTTAAGATAAGCGTTCATCATATCTGGACCCCCACCCTCCTCTTTGCAGGGATCCCCCTTTTAAGTATGAATTTGGAGGCCATGAATTTCTACTTCCAGCTATCAACATGTACTTCATTTTTCTCTTCATGAAAGGATGAAGTGGCCTAAACTCATCATCACGTACTTTCTCAACTCAAGCGTTTCTACGAACGGGAAAATTTCACACGATTCCCACAGTTCTCTGTTCAGGGCTCACACACCGTATCACTGCAAGAGCAAATCCTTTATACTAAGAATGACGAATACCAGGATATGCTCAATATTAGAAGGGTTAAGGGTTCCACAGTGGAGGTTTATACCTTCGTTATTTATCAACTGTGAGTACAAAATACAACTTTTTTTTTTTTAATGCATATGACAACTCTCCTCTCTTAATTAATTACACTTTGCCTAATTATAATAATAAAATAACTAAAATAACGGGCATGAGAATAATCAGAAACTGAACGAAGAATCGAAATTTCCTTAAGCTCTCTTAGTCAAACGTAATTCCATTCTAAAATTCCTTATTTCTTTCCAAAATAACTTCCTACCGAAGCGAAGAGAATCGATATACAGGACTTACTCTCAAGAAGCTGTTTTTTCAACTAAGGTCAGACCAAGGATTCAATTAATAATTAATTCTGAAAGTCTATTTTTAACGCAGTCATCTCTCTTCGAAGTGCACTCGCCAAATCCGTGCTGGCTCAAGTGAGCGTAAAATTGCCTCGCGTAGGCTATGAATAACTTGAAGAAATGTATGTCAGGGCTCGATACGGGATTATATATAGGTTTTGATTGGTATCTTTAAATAGATACAAGAACGAAATCAAAAATAATAATAATAATAATAATAATCAAGAACAAGTAAATAATAAAGAAAAATACATTCCTCTTGCCACGCAAGATACTTCGGCAGCAAGACTAAAGAAAAAAAATAATCGCATCTTGACGTCACAAAACTCAAGGTTTCGTCCGCATCCAGACGAAGAAGACAAAGTTCAATCAAATCGAATGCGATTCTGACGTGACCGACCCATTGAATAAATCTGACCCAGAACTGTCAATTACCATCTGCAAGGAAAGCTATCAGTTTAAGAGATGGGTCTTGAAGATCGGGGGTGACTATAGAGCTGGTGGCCGGGAGGGAAGGGGGGTGCTGGCGTTACTTACGATAACGATACCTCTGCCAATATGGCCGGAGGTGAAATTTACTTCCGTAATGTAACAGCAACGATTCTGGATCGGTAGAGTATAGGCATGGCTGGGTGTTATGATTGGAAGTGAAATCTGTTTCCGTTTCAACGACGCACCTGAAACTACAATGAAGGCATCACCACAGAAGATCATTATCTATGCACTTTTGAAATCACTACGCCTATTAGTTCCTATACAGACACTTACCTCTTGCTCTCAAGTTTTCACAATACTATAAAGTAAGTTTGCTACGTTTACAATCTATTTGAGCAGCTTTGCCTTTCCGAGGTGTATTTTGCTAACTTTTGCTAACTTTTATGAAAATCGTGGATATACTGTTTAAGACTATAATTATAAATCACGTTTTATTCGTGAATATGCATAGCTATGGCCTGCTTTCTTAACAGCATCTTTAGGTTAACTCAACTACATTAAGCAATACGTGTAAACACATCCTATTAGTATCCTTGACTATTTGACTCGCATATATTCATTCCTTTTCTACAATTATTTTTTTCTAGTATAGCACATTATAGACTGCAAAGATGGGGTTCTTGAAGCACAGCTCAAAATTTGATCAACTGACCGCTTTAAAAACTGGGATAGGACAGACCCTACATCATCCTCCTCTTTTGAAGTAGAGAGAAAATTTAGCAGAGTGGAATAACAAATAAACGAGGCAGACCTTTTTTTTCGGTTTTGTGTACGCTAATAGGATACTATTAGATTTATTTGTGATTTAAACAGTGCTTGCATAACTTTGTATCACTTACGAGTATATTTCTGTATTTTGAATTGAACTGAACTGAATATAGAATTTAGGCGAAAGGTCAAGCACTGGGACCTACGAGGTCATGAGGCGCTGAAACGGAAATTGACAGGAGAGGTTTTGAAAGGTTTAACAGGAGGAAAACCTCGCAGCTGCACTATGAATCAATTGTTAGGAGAGGGTGGAAAGGAAGATGGAAGAAAAAGAACATGAAAGGAGGTACAGTCAAAGGAACGAAAGGGGTTGCAGTTAGGGGCCGAAGGCGCGCTGCAAAGAATCTTAAGTAATGCTACAGTGCACCGCATGAGGTGCACTGACGGCATTACCACCCCCTACGGGATAACATATTTTGAATATCCCATAAATGGCGCTCGTAAAAATGCTTCTGTAACAGTATCGAAGATATGGAAAAATATTCCCATTATCATTTCCAGAGTAAACGAGCAATGAGGACTTTTTCACGTGAATGGCTCACAAAACAAGTAAAAAATGCCAAGCTCTTTCTTAACATGAATAAAGATGGAGGGGATGCGTGGAGAGAATTGTTTGGCGGGATTAACTTGAGCGCACACCAAAAGGGGCAGACTAATGCTCGATGGAGCCACTCATAAAATGAAGATTCTGTGCAGCTCAATGCTGTCAAAATCACCGAGGACAAGAGTCATTAACACTTATAATATTAGGTTAAGTACTGAGTCCTAATATTTTGATGTAAAAGAATTTATACGAACCTGAAAACACACATGAAGGTGGAGAGTTCAGGAGCTATATATGTTTTATACACTACACATGCTGCAGTTACTATACAATTACATCATCTCTGGAAGCCAATAAGTTGGTAACTCAACTATGATTACCCTTAAGGACGTAGGAAATTTTAAAAAGGTCTCTGAAATATTATCCTGTAATCCCCCAGAACGGCAGTTACTATGTGGAACGCTGCAGCGGCCATTACCAAACGCAACTTTGTAACACCCGTTACAAAATGAAACTCCAGGAGAACCTTTTGAATATAGTACTCCGACGCAATGGCTTCGGAGACCAAGCGGAACACCCAAAAGTGAGTGGAACCACGGCGGAACCCTGGGTGGCCATGGGGAGGGAGGGAAGGTGGGGGTGTTACAGGGAAGAGGATGATAGCTAGCAGCCTGTAGGTAGAGTTTCGAGGGGTTTCTTCCTCTGACAATCCGGGCACGTCCGTCGGTGCCTTGTGACTTGGGGGGGAATTCTACCTGTGCGTAACGCTGACCGGAAATCGAAATGATTAATCCGTAACATAAGTGACGCATAGCAACCCTCCAGATTTTTTGTAACCAGCTTAAAAGTAATTTTCATTAGCTTCACGAATAAACCTTCTTGGGATTTATTTGCTGCTGAAGCAGACGGCTTTACGACAAGCCTTGCTTTCCTCGGGATATTCATTATTTCATTAGAATCACAGGTAATTTAAAGCTGAATTTCTTATTGTGACAATGCATCCTGAAGAGCTATCGACACATTTCTCTCATGAGGAACGCTTGTGGGGTGTATAGTAAAGACGAGATCTGATCACTTATTAACGCAAAAATAAAAGAAAGATTGATCACTTATTCCTTTCGCTGACATCTAAACCATTTAGAGTATGACAAGAATTATGAGTAATGTATGTATATAGTGTGTGTGTTATGAGAGAGAGAGAGAGAGAGAGAGAGAGAGAGAGAGAGAGAGAGAGAGAGAGTACATAATTACGCGCATGTACCACAATCAGATTACTGTTTTACGTCATTCACTGACCGTCTAAGTTAATTTGATATGACGAATGTCTGACGTCATACTGGTTACAAAATCTCAACCACACTGGAAGGGGGGTGTGGCGAGTCGGGAAGCCACAGAAAGTCTCTCTCTCTCTCTCTCTCTCTCTCTCTCTCTCTCTCTCTCTCTCTGAACAGATTGAAGTCACAATTATTTGGTTCAACAGAGGGAAAGAGGGCAGGGGGGGATGGGGGAAGAAGGATGAGAGGGAGATGAAACCTTTACATAACGGACTCATTTACATTTCACAGTCACTAGAGAGAGAGAGAGAGAGAGAAGAGAGAGAGAGAGAGAGAGAGAGGAAAGCCTATATAGTTGGCTACTAATTCTATATTTTGAGTGTTAACCATCATATAAGAATAATTTCACATGGCATAATAATAACTTCAAATTATGAATGAAACACAAACCAAGGCACGCAAAATAAACAAACAACGAAGCGAGCTTTATAGACAAAGCAGGATACACAAACAAACTCATTACCATCTTTCCCAAACAACGATTCGCGCCAAATTTAGCAATTATCCTACACCTGTCACGAGCCCGCCATTGCCTTAGCGTCACTCCTCTTCATTTCAAATTCCTTCTCTTTTCGGCCTCCCCTTCTCCCCCCCCACCCTCCTCACTCCCTCTCCCATTTACCTTTACCTTTCGGCCCAACTCACCCATTACCCCTCCCCCCTTCCCCCGGCCCTCCTACCATGCCTAAAACCCAGAGCACCATCTGGCAGTAAGAGAACATTAACATTATAAGCTCTCTCTGTTGGTGGGCCGCCGTGTTGACAGCTCCGGCGGCCGAGCCGACAATTACCGCCCCTAAGACACCCCGCCGTAAGGCCCGTTTCGCCTCGCCCGCGACGGACAATCGGGATATACCTATATCTAATAACGGCCTTTATAGGTTAAAATGATCGGGTATATAAAAGGCATCGGGGCATTCGCATTACCATAATATCCACGGAGCCGCCTGTTATCGCCTCTACGGCGCCGTAATTTAAGGTCAAAATTCCAGTGCCGCCGTCCGCACTAACAGAAGCTCTGCGAGATATGTAATCATGTCCGTCGTGTAAACGCAATTCGGTGATCATGTTATCCCAGGGTAATCACCAATGGGCAAATGCGCATGCGTCGTGGGGTTACAACCCTTGGAGCCTCTTGGCGTAAGGGTGTCCAGACTAACGCAGTTCATGGCTTCGTCTTGCCAAATTCGGCGTTTATTTACTATCCCCATTTTCAAGAAAAAATCGATGTAATACTGAAAGTTCTTGAATGCTAGAGAAATATGATGAAATATCACTGGTTTTATCAGAAAATAATAACTCACATGCAAGAAAATCGCCTTCAAAAAGTATAAAACAGACAAATTTTGGATTACGCCGTTGTTAGGATTCGAACGATGATGGGGAAAGTCTTCTAACGTTTCAGAGATAAGTAAATTACTATTTCATATAAATGACCTACAAAACGTTTCATTATACAATTTAATTATAAAACACATTAGGCCTACCTCTAAATCCTCTGGATAGCAGCAGAAAGACAAAAAAGTAAAAAATTATTATCAAAAAGCCTACCCAAGTCCTCACACAAATTTGTATTCTATATCTTCATTTCTGTGTAATTCATAAATCCGGGGAAGCCGAGCGCAATGCCCATCTTGGTAGACAGAAAGCATTTTCTTGTAAGAATTCAAGAGAAGATATTGCCGTGACCTTGTGCGCGGGCGCGCGATATCATCGGCGACATGAAAGAATCTTTGAATGTTCAGCGATGAAAAGTCAAGTACCGCTACTACCGGAATAATGATTATGATGGCTATTACCACTTATTTGGTCCTTGCTGTTTCTACGGTTACTGCGATTATACTTAACAAAATTATTATAGTGTCGTACATAGTAAAAAATTAAAAATTAATAAACAGTAGCAATAATGGTGTTGATGATGATGACTCACAAGTATCAATTCCAAAAAGGAATAATGGATTCTGCATGGTTGGACGATTTGTGTGAATGGAAACTTTGAGTGTGACTAGAGGCACCTCTATCAGTCGTCTGATGCTTGCCTCAATTTCATTTCTACTTTTGCTGCAACTCTGCTTTCATAACAAAAATGAAAGCAGTGTTGAGTATATTCCCCTACTCACACGCGAGCTTGTATAGCCTTGCCAATAACGTTACTGTAAGCACTACCTGAGTGTAACTGTATGATACTTTGGCTTCGTGTAATCATATTCCCGTACTGAACAGTACTGCATCTGCCTATGGACTACTGAAATAGTTATATAATCGATAAATCTTTATAGTTACATCCCAAATTCACACCCACGTGGAATTTTCGTCTTCAAAAGCTGTAAGTGTACCACGCACTTGTTGTTGAAGTGAATAACAGCAACTTCAATAAGTCCAACACTTACAAGAAGGGAAATAACTTCGGTTCGACAAATGGTATTGTAACAATACATTAACTTCCTTTCCCTTGGTGTTTCATTTCAAACCTTCCTATACAGGAAATTCTTTGAAATTCAAGACTGAGTGCTATCAAATGAACATACTTGATTCAAGAAAACAAATTTATGCTATAAAATCACTACAACTATACTCAGTACAAATCAATCTTATAAAAAGCCTCCATCCTAAAAAATGTTACATTCTGCTGAGATGACAAGACTGATTATAAGGATTATGATACGTATATGGGCGCAGGCAGACGTTCCACCCTCCCCTCCCAAGGTAATCCTTGTAGGAGACGTCCTCCTCCTCCTCCTCCCCCAGGTAATCCTTGCCTGTAGCGGTTCCTTGTATCGCAATATCCTTCTTGAAACCAGAAGGCGCCGATACCCCGAAGAAGGGTCAGTTACAGTATCCTTATAGTTATATAGGTAGCGCCTCTGACCGCAGAGGCGGCTCCTTTGCTGAGGATACTGCGTGGCCGTCGGTAATACATATTATCCTGTCGCTTCGAACCGTTCATTTATTTTGCGACCTTTTTTTCTTTAATCTTAAGATGGATCATATACTTAATATGTCATTATAATTTTTACGATCATGTTCATGAAACATGAGCCTGTGTTTATTAATTCATGGAGGACTAATATACAATCGGAATGTCACAGACTTCACAATCACTACTGATAAGACCAACGCAGCAAAATTAAGTATTGCAGTAAAACCCTCACACACACAGATTAAAGTATAAATTCCATCATACTGTGAATGACCTCAAGGAGGCTTTTCGCAATTATATTAATTAGCAATTACTTTGTTTTTGTCTGATTACCCAACGGGGAAATACTTCGCACGAGTGTGTATGACAGGGAGAATATCTTATGGGTGAGGATTACCTTGTCCAGACCCTCCTATAAGTGTTTATCCTCTCTCTCTCTCTCTCTCCTAGCTAAGACCCACAACATCGACTGACATCTAGGTACACTATTCCATGCTGAGATTAACAAAGGTATACCGGATTTGAGAGAGAGAGAGAGAGAGAGAGAGAGAGAGAGAGAGAGAGAGAGAGAGCTAGTTCCACGATCCATCAGCTCAGTCGCATCATTCCACTCCAGCCCGATGTGGCAATGCTTATGGTAACTCGATCGATCATGGATTTCAGCTGATTTCGTGATTCCTACATCATGACGAAATTCGTCAAGAGGCACTGTAACCAAATGCAAGCATTTCACATTCGCCTGTTTTGTCATGGAGAGAAATAATGCAATAATGTCCAGAGCTGTTAATAAATAGCCGACTCTTTTTGTACACAAACACACACACACACTTGTAGGTTTGGATCTTCAAACTTTTCTGATGCCCACAGGAGCAAAGCTGACACTTATCACGTACAAATGAGAGAGAGAGAGAGAGAGAGAGAGAGAGATGAGATGCCCACAGGAAGAGAGGCTGACACTATCACGTACAATTGAGAGAGAGAGGGAGAGAGAGAGAGAGAGAGAGAGAGAGAGAGAGATGCCCACAGGAGCAAAGCTGACATTTATCACGTACAAATGAGAGAGAGGCAAGCTGACACTATCACGTACAATTAAGAGAGAAAAGAGGTTCCTTTGAGCAATCCCTTCTTCCTCTTCATCCAGCAAAAATGCAATTCCCAAGACCCCGACCATTCGAAAACCACAGCAGACCAAGGCATTTCCTAAGCAGAGAGGAAGAAAGCAGAGCAATGCGCAACGACT
The DNA here is from genome assembly GCF_040412425.1 of Macrobrachium rosenbergii. Lineage (NCBI taxonomy): Eukaryota > Metazoa > Arthropoda > Malacostraca > Decapoda > Palaemonidae > Macrobrachium > Macrobrachium rosenbergii. The sequence goes on along the minus strand of NC_089745.1, from coordinate 2,574,342 downwards.
TATAGTAACTGCGTTTGCCACTGCACGCTTGCAATATCTGCGGACGTGTCGGTTGGTCCTTAGAACTACAAGGAATACTTAATTGGTTTTCTTGGTTTCGTTCTTTTAACTTTAAACCTTGTCATGAAGAAATTGGAAAATCTCGTATTTTAGGTCTAGGAGAGATACGCGGTCAGGTTTGCAATCAGAAGAGGTCCATGTTGCAAAACCAACTCTCGGCTGCCATATTATTATATTTTCCTAAAATGGCTGCCTCGCTGGAAGAGATGACAATTATTATTCTGTTCGAATTCCCATTACAGAAATATCAGTTTCAACTGTCACAACAGTCTGCAATCAATTAAGCATAAATTCACGGCAGTATTAATGAAACTAGTGGGAAATAATAGCCACATTTATGACCTCCAATTCCACCTTTATTTTATTTTTGCATTATACAAATACTGAAAGCAAAAGAACTTTCACTACTGTTTGACCCGACAGATAGAATGATTTATTTGGATGAAATCTTTATGACAAGAAGAATCAGTATTGAGCATACCTAAGCTTATTTTATCAAGGCCAAGCAAATCTGAAATATTCATCAACAAATTCTATGTAGCTTGGTTACTTAATTAAGACTACCAATTTACAGAGGTATGGTAAAATAATGTTGTGAATAATGGAACAGAATATATACTATATATACACATAACATACACACACACACACATATACACACACATATATATATACATATATAGTATATACTATACATGTATATACATACATATATATATATATGTATAACATATATATATATATATATATATATATATATATTATATTTACACACACACACACACACACACACACATATATATATATATAAATATATATATATATATATATATATATATATATATATATAGAGAGAGAGTTGGGGTTGGGAGAATCAGAGAGAGAGGAAAGGCGGGAGTTGGGAATCGATTCAATCTAATAGCACCAGACTTATAAAAGTTTCTCAGCGATTCAAACTCCAACCGTAACACGCCCTCGAAAAAATGACCGTTTGGAAAAGCAAATCTATCCTTACTCATAGCCACCCACCGTGTCAAGCCAGCGAAGAGAGAGAAAGACAAGATAAAAAGAGAGCAAATAACATCGTCCAGCACGTTTGGGTTAGACAATGTGGAGCAACGATGTACGAAGGCCAAGCCAGAACTGCCAGATGCTCGATAAGCAGCAACAGAAGCAGCATCAGCTAGTCATCCTTTGTCAATTCATAATTACCCCGATTTGCTTTATGAGTGAATCCTTACTAATTCGAAGCTCACGTCTTGAACTCTCATGGTAACCCCCCTCTTTTTTTCTTCTTTCTTTTGTCCGCGTGACTTGAGGAAGACCAGTGGCTGATTGGAACAGAATAGAAGTTCACAAACTTTAAGATATATACCAGTAATTAAAAGAACCAGTTGTGTAAACATGTATATTTGCATTTATAACAACTAGAGTCAAAATAAACATGTACATACAAGTAAGGATCTTTTAACCATAACAAAAAAAACATAGGCCTAGTTCTGTTCGCCATACATAAAAGCAGTTGACCAGAATTAGCCTAAAACGACGAAACAAATTCTTGGGGCAACATGCATGACGCTATAAAATAATAAGAACAATAATATAATAATAATAATAACCGTGAAACTACGTAGCACTAGCAAATAACAAACTACAAACACAACAGTCATTGACTAAATTGGCAAAAATATGCCAGTACAAAAAACACATTCCGCCTCGCAATCTATCTTGCAAAACCATCGGTGTCTCTTAACATTCTCGTAAACTAATGGACATAGCTGGACTACTCGCCTGACTAGGTCGTTAAGTAAAGTATATGGTAAGCAGACGGGACACAGTCTTCTACTTTTACTTATATTACTCAACCGTCGGCAAATAACCGTCCTTAAGTGACTTATGTCCCATAATTTCTAAGCAGCTCGATTTTTTACTTTTTTTTTAACATGTTGCTCAACATTTCATGGTCAACTCGTTGGGTTATCGGCGTTTCCTTTAAGAATGATTATGTCTTGACCTTTGTTTTTCATAATAACCTATTTTCGAGAACAATCTAGGCCTATAGGCCTAAAGAAACGGTTTAACAGAGTAGAGGATGACAATCTCCCAGTGCCGAAAGTTTCCACACGCACTAAAAAAAAACAATGTTTGCATTGCTACGTTAACGACTGTATCTTTCTCTTCAATTAACATTTATCCCTATTTGGTGCTTCTAAGGAACACAAGACAACATTAAAACGACCACATTCAACCTAATGTTGCATCATTATGTATATCAGAGGAAGAATGTTCAGTAGGAGCGAAGGGTATTACAAAGTGTTGGCAAATGAGCCCTGAGATCTGATATACATGCATACTTGCACTCTGCTAATAGCTAATTAGGATATAACAGCCATGATACTACACACGTGAACTCCGGTGAAGGAAAACTGCTTGGCAATTTATTAGCCTATGCACGTTCGTATATGAACACAATATATACTGTGTATATATACATACATATACATACAATATATATACATTTGTGTGCGTGCATGTGTATTTACATGCTTACAACATCTTACACATACACATTTTACATTTACACAATAATCATACACGACAGTACAGGAAACAATAAACATGGCCGTGATAATCACAAATACGTTGGTGTAACACAAACACTTCAAACTGGCCCTTGAACTGCTCAAGACCAGTTTGACCAATTATCTTGTAGGGAAAGCTACCTTGCTAATCAATTTCATAGACAAAGTCATTCGTAGTATATCTAGTTTCAGTGAAATTGGGTTATCCGACAAAGGCTAGGGCTATCGCAAAATTATATATCCACAAAAAATAACGACGGGAAGAAACAATGTAATCAAATTAGGCTATTTTAGAAGTTACGACTAAACCACGTCATTTTTCAACTATTTTAGCGTATTCTCGGTTTGGGCTACGAAATAGAATACCCAATGTATACTGGAAATAAATATTATTACTATTATTATTAAAAACAGAGCTTCGTAAGCTAGGCCTATGTATGTTATATGCAGTACAAGCTCGATAACATAGACCTAAGCCTACACTACACAGCAATAAGTATTGCAAATATCTGACATAACTCAACCCGGCACCTAACAGGCGTTAATATTAACATCGGTGTCGGTCCCTTAAACACAAGGCTCCCAACGATGTGATGCCAACACAGCGTCTCATGACACGACCAACATAATATACCAGGTCATAATTTAAATTTCGCTTTCTTCCCATTCACCGGGACTGGTTTCGCTGGATCAAAGCTTCGCAGTAAAAACAACAGGGGCACTTTTTAGGCCTGGCAATGAATTATCTCAAGTTTTCCTTCGTTTAAAAATTTACAAAAAGCTTATTTCGTTTCGGTACGTGCTGTTAGGCGTGGGTTAATACCAGCTCTTTTTGGAATATTACCGTGATATTGGACTGGCGTACGCGAAGCTATTAATATCTTAACGCATTTGTGAATGAGTCATTGTACAATTTAACATCATTCAGTCACACTAATATATAAACATTTTATCTCAATTTTCCTTCGTTTAAAAACCACCTTACAAAAACTAATTTCGTTTTGGGACGTAATGTTAAGCAATGGGTTAATACCCGTTTTTCGGATATTACTGTGATATCGGACTGGCATACGCTAAGCTATTAATATTTTAACGAATTTGTGAATGGGACTCATTACACAACTCGACAGCATTGTCATACCAGTAAATAAATATTAAAGTGCTTTCTTAATAAGAAATGGGACTCATTCAATCATACAAGCAAATAAGCATTAAAGATCATTTTAATAATAAAACAATGAAACTGTCAAAGCATTTGCCGAAAAAAACAATCAGTAATAATGCGATCATTTTAATAATAAAATATTGAAACTGTCAAAGCACTTGCCGAAAAACAAAACCATTAATGGGCTACTTACCATTATTATTTTCCCGAGACCAACAGTCATTGTGATTCACGCTGATATTTGTACATAAACCCACTGGAATAATTCACGTATACCATCTCCGAACACCACCGAGGAAGAAAAACTACATCGAAATGATCACCGTATCAACATCTCATTCATCATTATTATAGTAGATAGATAGACGTTTTCACTGCGATTTCAATTAAGATCAAAAAATGCTCCACCAGCAGCGAGCTGCACTCTTCACGCTCTCTCTCTCTTCACTGACCCCACGGGGAAACTGCTCATAAGAGACTCGAGACTCGCAGGCGCGCGCGAACACTTCCTCTTCGTCCCGGCTTTCGTTGGATACTGACTGGCTTGTAGTGTAGTCCCGCTCAAACACACCGGTCACATTACACCAACGTACGTACACACACACACACACACGTATACAGTGAACTTACGCACGCACAGGTATATATAGATACACACGCTACACGCCCTTGGACTTGGATGGACGTACGAGAGAATCGGTAGTACCCACGGACATTCTTACGGGAGAACATTATAACTCTTACGGACCTTTTGCAAAATGTAACGCTGTAAAATCTACCATTTTTTTTTTTGCGTGATATTTGCGTATATATATATATATATATATATATATATATATATATATATATATATATATATGTAATTCTAATATACACAATGCCCTCTTAACTTCGCTAATTCCTCGCGCTTTTTAGATAATAGCTTGTAACTACGAAGCCGATATCCAAGGAAGAATGAAGACCTGTGACAGCCCGGCCGCGGGAGCGAACCGGTTACCTTAATCACAAGGTGGTCGTTGCCGACCTGGCTGCGAGAAGGATAAGTCTATCACCTCTCATACATATATATACCTGTCGTTTTTTCAGATATATTCATTAGAGCTGGAATGGGCCCATCCTCACCATCACGTAGCCAAGTGGGCAAATCGTTTTTATTACTTTTAGGCTGAAATATATATGCAGAATCTACTGGTCACTTTACCAGACACATATGTAATTCTAATAACCACAATGCCCTCTTAACTTCGCTAATTCCTCGCGCTTTTAGATATGCTTGTAACTACGGCCGATATCCAAAGGAGAATGAAGAGCCTGTGACGGCCGGCCGCGAGAAGCGAACCCGGGGTACCTTAATCACAAGGAGTCACGTTGCCGACCTGGCTACGAGAGGATAAAGTCTATCACCTCTCATTACATATATATACCTGTCGTTTTCAGATATATTCATTAGAGCTGAATAGACCCATCCTCCATCATCACAACCAAGTGGGCAATCGTTTTTATTGCTTTTAGGCTGAAATATATATGCAGAATCTACTGGTCACTTTTACCAGACACATATGTAATTCTAATAGCCACAATGCCCTCTTAACTTCGCTAATTCCTCGCGCTTTTTTTAGATATGCTTGTAACTACGAAGCCGATATCCAAAGGGAAGAATGAAGAGCCTGTGACGGCCGGCCGCGGGAAGCGAACCGAGTTACCTTAATCACAAGGAGGTCACGTTGCCGACCTGGCTACGAGAAGGATAAAAGTCTATCACCTCTCGTACATATATATACCTGTCGTTTTCAGATATATTCATTAGAGCTGGAATAGACCCATCCTCACCATCGTAGCCAAGTGGGCAATCGTTTTTATTGCTTTTAGGCTGAAAATATATGCAGAATCTACTGGTCACTTTTACCAGACACATATGTAATTCTAATAGCCACAATGCCCTCTTAACTTCGCTAATTCCTCGCGCTTTTTAGATATGCTTGTAACTACGAAGCCGATATCCAAAGGGAAGAATGAAGAGCCTGTGACGGCCGGCCGCGGGAAGCGGGCGAGTTACCTTAATCACAAGGAGGTCACGTTGCCGACCTGGCTACGAGAGAAGGATAAAGTCTATCACCTCTCGTACATATATATACCTGTCGTTTTCAGATATATTCATTAGAGCTGGAACAGACCCATCCTCACCATCATCGTAGCCAAGTGGGCAATCGTTTTTATTGCTTTTTAGGCTGAAATATATATGCAGAATCTACTGGTCACTTTTACCAGACACATATGTAATTCTAATAGCCACAATGCCCTCTTAACTTCGCTAATTCCTCGCGCTTTTTAGATATGCTTGTAACTACGAAGCCGATATCAAGGAAGAATGAAAGAGCCTGTGACGGCCGGCCGCGGGAAGCGAACCAGAGTTACCTTAATCACAAAGGAGGTCACGTTGCCGACCTGGCTACGAGAAGGATAAAGTCTATCACCTCTCGTACATATATATACCTGTCGTTTTCAGATATATTCATTAGAGCTGGAATAGACCCATCCTCACCATCGTAGCCAAGTGGGCAATCGTTTTTATTGCTTTTTAGGCTGAAATATATGCAGAATCTACTGGTCACTTTTACCAGACACATATGTAATTCTAATAGCCACAATACCCTCTTAACTAACTAATTCCTCCTTTTTGGAATATGCTTGTGTACGAAACCGTGTCAAAGGGAAGATGAGCATGTGACGGCCAGCCGCAGGAAATGAGCAGAGTTACCTTAATCACCAAGAGGTCACATTGCCGACCTGGCTGCAGAAGGATAAAGTCTATCACCTCTCGTACCATATATGCTGCCTGTCCGTTTTCAGATATATTCCATTGGAAGCTGGAATAGATACATCTTTCACCATCATGCCAGGTGGGCAATCGTTTTATTGCTTTTAGGCTGAAATATATGCAAGAATCTACTGGTCACTTTTGCAGACACATATGTAATTCTTCGCCACAATGCCTCTTAACTTTGTAATTCCTCGCGCTTTTTAGATATGCTTGTAACTACGAAGCCGATATCCAAAAAGGAAGAATGAAGAGCTTGGCTACGATGGTGAGGATGGGTCTATTCCAGCTCTAATGAATATATCTGAAAACGACAGGTATATATATGTACGAGAGGTGATAGACTTTATCCTTCCTCGTAGCCAGGTCGGCAACGTGACCTCTTTTGTGATTAAGGTAACTCGGGTTCGCTTCCCGGCCGTCATCACAGGCTCTTTTCATTCTTCCTTTGGATATCGGCTTTCAGTTACAAGCATATCTAAAAGCGCGAGGAATTAGCGAAGTTAAGAGGGCATTGTGGCTATTAGAATTACATACGTGTCTGGTAAAGTGACCAGTAGATTCTGCGTATATTTCAGCCTAAAAGCAATAAAAACGATTGCCCACTTGGCTACGATGGTGAGGATGTTTTTATTCCAGCTCTAATGAATATATCTGAAAACGACAGGTATATATATGTACGAGAGGTGATAGACTTTTATCCTTCTCGTAGTTAGGTCGGCAACGTGACTCTTTTGTGATTAAGGGTAACCGGTTCGCTTCAGACGGCCGGCCGGTCACAGGCTACCCTTCATTCTTCCTTTGATATCGGCTCTGTAAAGTTACAAGCATATCAAAAAGCGAGGAATTAGAAGTTAAGAGGGCATTGTCATTAGAGCCTTAGAATTACATATGTGTCACCAAAGTGACCAGTAGATTCTGCATATATATTTCAGCCTAAAAAGCAATAAAAACGATTGCCCACTTGGCTATGATGGTGAGGATGGGTCTATTCCAGCTCTAATGAATATATCTGAAAACGACAGGTATATATATGTACGAGAGGTGATAGACTTTATCCTTCACAAGTAGCCAGGTGGGCAACGTGACCTCTTGTGATTAAGGTAACCTGGGTTCGCTTCCTGCGGCCGGCCGTCACAGGCTCGTTTTTATTCTTCCTTTGATATCGGCTTATGCAGTTACAAGCATATCTAAAAGCGAGGAATTAGCGAAGTTAAGAGGGCATTGTTTATTAGAATTACATATGTGTCTGGTAAAAGTGACCAGTAGATTCTGCATATATATTTCAGCCTAAAAAGCAATAAAAACGATTGCCCACTGGCTACGATGGTGAGGATGGGTCTATTCCAGCTCTAATGAATATATCTGAAAACGACAGGTATATATATGTACGAGAGGTGATAGACTTTTTATCCTCACCATCGTAGCCAGGTGGGCAACGTGATTCTTTTGTGATTAAGGTAACTACCTGGTCACTTTTCCACATATGCGGCCGGCCGTCACAGGCTCTTCATTCTTCCTTTGATATCGGCTTCGTAGTTACAAGCATATCTAAAAAGAGCGAGGAATTAGCGAAGAAGAGGGCATTGTGGCTATTAGAATTACATATGTGTCTGGCAAAAATGGACCAGTAGATTCTGCATATATATTTCAGCCTAAAAAGCAATAAAAACGATTGCCCACTCCACACGATGGTGAGGGATGGGTCTATTCCAGCTCTAATGAATATATCTGAAAACGACAGGTATATATATGTACGAGAGGTGATAGACTTTTATCCTTCGTAGCCAGGTCGGCAAC
>NC_089745.1:2548417-2563417 GCF_040412425.1 Macrobrachium rosenbergii | reverse complement strand
TCTTTTATCGCTTAATTTAGACTTGCCATATTTTTTTCTGCTCTCTCTCTCTCTCTCTCTCTCTCTCTCTAAGAAGGGGTGTGATAACCACAGGGTTATTGGACGACTTTAACCAGGGTGTGTATAAAACTGCATTCTTGAAAATATTTGCATAAAGGCTACATGTTTTTATTATTATAAAAAAGTGCATTTATTCAATTGGAACAAGTCTGAAAGGTCATTAACTCGCTAAGAAACAATCTATAAAAAATATTCCCCAAAATGTGAGAACAGAGGAAACACAATAAAGAGAGCAACAAATAATGATGAATCAGCAAACCGACAAATAAACAAGTTTACACAGATAAACAGAACGATATAAAAATTGGTGTACTGAAGCATAAAGCTTCAACGCAATATTAAGTGATAACATAACTTACACATAAAAGGATTTTCTTATTTGTTCCTTTACTAGGTGGCAAAAGGCATGTCGCTGACAGGAGGTTATTAAATTTTTTGTTACTAGAATTGAAATATTAATCAAAATGAACAAACATTTAGAAAGGATCAAGCCTAAAAAAAGGTCATGTACTTCTAAGGCAGTCTCCAACGGAACAGAATGCTCGCTTGAGAGAGAGAGAGAGAGAGAGAGAGAGAGATTCTTTAACTAATAGAGTCAGTTTTACTGAATTAAGATATCTGAGCTTCTAATCGAGACTTTCCCATACTTTCTATAGATGAAACACATCTTAAATATATTCAGCAAAAACAGGTGTTCATCGTTTCCATTAAAATGTAACCAAAACTTCAGTTTACTTCAAGAATGATTCCTGAAAGGGTTTAAAGTTTCTTCGACGCAATCGAGTTTTCTGTATGAGGCGCGGCCCATGAAGCTTTCAGCCACGGTCGGGTGGTGACCTGTCCTATACCGTTGCCAGAAGCACGATTATGGGTAACACAACCTTAAATAAAATAAAAAACTACCGAGGAGGCTAGAGGGCTGCAACTAGGTATGTTTGATAATTGGAGGGTGGATGGTCAAGATACCAATTTGCAGCCCTCTAGCCTCAGTAGATTTTAAGATCCGAGGGCGGATAGAAAAAGTGCGGGCGGACAGACAAAGCCGGCACAATAGTATTCTTTTACAGAAAACTAAAAGGTTGCACGAAAGCACACAAAACCTTATGTAATGGGAAACGAAAAGATAAAGATTCGCAACAGCAAAAACGCCTTGATAATCCGTAGAGCACAAAATCTCTTTCTAATTAGCAACTCATTCGACCCTCGCCAACATCCCATCAAGAAGCCGAGAAAAGAAACGTATTGTCGGACGCTTGGAAGCCAACCCACAAAGTGGTGTATTACAGCCAGGATCGTTTACCTTGAGTGTGTTCTATGCTCTATTGTCAATCTGTTTTTAATGTTTTCTGTTTTGTCTCGTTTTTATTTTTACCAGACCGACGAATAACGGGAGTGGATAAATGCGGGAGATAAGAAAGATGAAAAAACAACCAAATATTAAGGCCTCCTTTGAGTTTTCTCTAACGGGTATATAAAGAAGATGAGAGAGAGAGAGAGAGAGAGAGAGAGAGAGAAGAGAGAGAGTTTTTCCACAAGCTAGTTTTCAGCTTGACAAAACCTCCCCTTTAAATTTGAAAACAAGTTGCTTTCACAATGACATATCTAAGTATAGCAAAGTATACAGTACATCTCTCTCTCTCTCTCTCTCCCTCTCTCTCTCTCTCTCTCTCTCTCTCTCTCTCTCTCCTCCGCGTTACTCTTGGGTGGCCGTAATGAAAAAAAAAATTACGCAAAGTCACCCTAAGCAAGCTACTTACTGTAAACTCGCGCCCGTATCAGTCCACGGAATGATAAACGCTGAACGAAATGACATAAGAATAGAGGGTGGGTGAAGAAACTCCTGAAGAATGAATGAATTTTGCATTGTATAATGGGAAGGTTTGGGGGAGGGTGCTGGTGTGTATATAACATTCAATAACTACAGCTACCAATTTTGGGGTGTTCTCCCTCAAGTCCACAACGTCGGTCCCTTTTTGTTTGTAAGTTCCAGCTGATAGTTTTCACGGTAAAATTATTTTCACAGGCTATGCTTTTTTTTTCTGAATGAAAGGAGTACGGGGACACGTTTGAATAACAATTGATGAAATTCTCTTTTAACCCCTTAAATAAGTCATATAAAACCTGTTAAGTCAAGGCTAAACCGACAAACGATAATGAATGTAACACCAGCTCAAAAAAAGTCAAACCAGGAAGGAATATACAAGTGATTCAGAACCTTCTTCGGACGCTCTAAACAAATCGTATAAAACCTATCAAGTCAAGGCTAAACAGACAGACAATAATGAATGAAACGGAAGCTCAAGGAAAGTGAAAATACAAAAAATTAATATAAAATCCGTAATCAATGAAAACTTACCTCAGGAATGAATGAAAGAGAATGAATGAACTTTTCCCAGCCACCTTTCCATCAGCAGCAAGTGCGATTGTGGAGATTTCCGACGAGGGGAAAAAAAAGGAGACAGAGAGAGGAGAGAGAGAGAAGAAAAATAATAAAGAGAAAACAGGTATTGCTTAAGGATGACCTTTCATGGTTTCCTTTTAAAGGAAGACTGCTCATTTGGTACCGTTGAAGGGAGCAGCACGTGCGGAGGAGGAGGAAGAAGAAGAAGAAGAAGAAGAAGAAGAAGAAGAAGAAGAAGAAGCTGAAGAAGAAGGAAAAAAAGGAAAAAAAAGGACAAGGACTGAGGCTGCGAATGGGGGGATGAGGACAATGAGATAAAAAGGAGGCTGGCAGAGAATTTGATGTTCCAAGCGATAAGGGGAAGGGGGGAGACTGGAGGGAGAGGTGGACGAAGAAGGAAATAAAAGAAGGGCGATAATAATTACGATAAAGAAAAGAGACGGTCGGCGATGTTGAGGGTAATGAAATGCCAAGGACGAATGTCTGGCAAAATTGCGGACGAGGAGAAAGAACTTAGAACAATCAGACGACGGACATGAGAAAAAGATGATGATGATGATCACGAAATCAGATACGTCCTGAGACAAAAAGTTAAAGCTAAGGAAGAGAGGAAGGGAAGAAAAAGAGACGAAAAATCGGAAGACGGAAAGGTCAACGCTGGAAAGGCCAGCACTCTATAGCAGCAGCTGCCGGAGCCCCATCGAAAAATAGCAAGAGACCGCGAGGCGAAATGCGGTTGATTCCTGAGGCTACTGCCATCTAGATTCCCGATCTTGACAAGCAGAAATATCGGCCCCCTTGGCCCCTTCCAATTCTACCGCTGGTGGGGCGTTGTTTTGCGGTAAAGGACGCACACACAGACACACACACACACACACACACACGGGCTCTCAAATAAATCTGGAACGGACAAGAAAAATATAGGAAAGGTATAAAGATAAGAAATACCATCCACGGAGAAAAAATATGTAGTACTCGTATGTGGATAAGATACAATATATGTGTCATTGATAAGAAATGTTTGATGTGATCTCATGAAAGTGGATTAAGGTATAACCGTTAATTTCTCATATGTTGAACTTGATTTTAATAATAATAATAATAATAATAATAATAATAATAATAATAATAATAATAATAATAATAATAATCAATGTCAACACGACCGGCACACATTTAAAAATAGTGATGATAAATGTTGATTTCCCAAGTTATCTTTTAGATATTTTTAAGAATTCTTCAGTGTCAGTTTTAGAAAGTAGTATGGAAAGTAATAAAAAGTATATCCCGGAGGCTTAATGCAAATGCGATTCAAATATCAAAGCGCGTGCTGAGTTAATATAAAAAATTCTACTTACTTTCACCCAATTTAGCTCTAAAAACGCAATCTTTGAAGTTCATCAGATTTGTTTCTATAATACTGACTTCGGTTAAATGAAACCAGACCTTTTTGCAACCATTAATTTTACACCTCAAAATAATGTAGTAAGTTTTCGTAAGCTTTATTTCAGCTTTCAAAATATAGCTTGGATACTCTCTCCTGAGATCTCAATTTCAGCTGGCACAAGAGAATCTTTTAAGCTCACGTACTGAACTGTGACACTGTGAATACTCATAAGCTTACCACTTCCAGCTATAAACATAATGATGACATGAGCTTGTCAAATTTGACTTTGAACTTTAAATTTACTTCTATAATATAACATCAACTCAGGTATCAAAAATATATCTTATAAAAGTACTGCATCCCACTTGCAAAGTTGCGATGTGACAGCTTTCATTCAGTCAAAGCTGATAGCCATCTCAGCTGATTTGCATAATTCAAGACGCGTGTAAGATAACCATCTTGAGTAATGAAATACTCAAACACAACTGGGAATAATATCACGGAACTAACTGAGAAAGAGCTACAATATTTCATAGAAGTTTGGACGTGGGCATCATGCACTGTCATGAGATTTTCACTGGAATGTCACAAGACAACTGGTCAACAAGATTATTCTATAAACAGACTAATCTACCCTAAAATAGAAGACTGCAGTACCTGCAAAAATACAAAACTGAGAAAAATGGCAGATACTGCAGTTTTCCCTTGCCTTACTACCGATTTTGCAGATACTGCAAATGGGACCCCCTAAATAAAGCGCCGAAGAATCATTCTGAAACTGCATTTGTGTAATAGTGTTTCACGAGCCCAATGGGTGGCATATCTCAACTTCGAAAATTTTGCAGAAACTGCAGCTTTCCATTCCAGGGCAGTAATGTGTTCTATGGTAATCAATTAAGGCGTTTCGGTTCCATTTACGTCAAATTTGGCCGATGTTACTGTCTCTTCCAGTCCCACTCAGGTAACAAGGTTGCAGATTGCAATCAGACAATAACGCAATCGAGAAGCCAGGCCGGTTTGCCCAGGGAGAACGGGAGAATTGCCCAATTTTTTTTTTTTTTTTTTTTTTTTGGAAAGCAGCAGTTCGTTCCAGTGGCTCGGAGTCTACACCTATTTTTTATTTTTATAAAAAACGCGAGCATGTTTGGTTGGAGATGAAAGCTAAAGCACGCTTTCGAAAGCTCCAAATGTATACGTTTTAATTATTATTATTATTATTATTATTATTATTATTATTATTTATTATTATTATTATTATTATTATTATTATCATTATTATTCAGAAGATGAACCCTAGTCATATGGAACAAGCTTACAGGGGCCACTGACCTGAAATCCGAGCATTCATTTGAAAGAAGTAACGGGAGGTAATAGGAAATACAAAAAAAGAAGAGATCAGTTATTCAAAAAAATAAATTAACAAATTAATGTATGATTAGATTTAAATGTTAGTAAATTATTAAAATACATGAATTGTTTTATTGTAGTAATCCATATGCCTGTGGATCTTATTTCACTCCTAAGGATTCATCGTATTGTGAAGCATTTTTACAACAACAACAACAACAATATAATAATAATAATAATAATAATAATAATAATAATAATAATAATAATAATCACCACTGATCAATATCACCGGCACAAATCAGTATAAGTCTTTTGTGTCTACAAATTTCATATCTTCCACGGATTCCTCAATGTGACAACTGTTCAAATGTAAATATTCCACAAAATATCACCCAATCCTCAACTTAAATGCCACAGTGACAATAGCAACCAGATACTTTCACCTTCATGACAATCTACGTCTGTAGACAAATGGCACAATCTATCTAAATCTGTGGAGAACTACGCCAGTCTGATGTCAATTACTCAAGAGTCAGTCTTAAATTCACAGAGACCACTGAACAAAAACATCAGGTGAAAAGCGAAATTTTAGTCAAAAGACCACGGCTTATGTTACATTAGTTCACAGTGAAAAGTTTAAATAAAAAAGACCCCATTCAATATAAAAATTATACCAATAAAGACTGCAGTTATCAGTCCAGTGACAAATCTTGCTTCATATCAATTAACCTAAAATTTACCCCAAAACAATCTTTAATTTAGATAACCCCAAAAAATTATAGTTTATTAAAAAGGTAAAATTCCTCCCAGAAATTCCTTTTTAATATCAGAAGCTCAAAGGTCGTCTTTGAATCTACTGACAACACAAACAGTCTTAACGTTAGAGCAGATCTGATTCTTAAGCAAAGGCACCAATGCTGATCTAATAATATTCAGCGTAGGGTAACGAAAGCCCTTTCATTCAATTTCAATAGTAATTTAATAAAAGTACAAAGCTAATCTCTAAATTAAGTAGCCTCGAGGCGCAACCTTTAATCTAGGCAGCGCAAAACCAATTTCTAAGGAGTCCAGCCTCCATTTCTCAATGTGTCAACCGCCACTTTCTACTCTCTCTCTCTCTCTCTCTCTCTCTCTCTCTCTCTCTTAGCCAACTCTCACCCCCAGCATTTCATGACGCCCGGACATGAAAACGAATTCACGAATACGCTGTCGTGGCGGAGACACCACTCTGCATAGCGGACGACCCCGGACGAATGATGAAAGGGTGTCAAGAAGTAGGAACATCCCGCCAGGCCTTTGATTTAGTTCCGCGAACACAGAAATGGCTGTCTAAGACTTCCTTTTTTTTTTTTTTTATTTCCCCTCCCGGGTCACAAGCATTCATCGGAAGTTTCGAATCGGACGCCGCTGGGAGGGGGAAAAGATGGAAAGACCCACCCCGGCACGAGGGTGTGACAAATGTTATGTTTGCGATCTTGAAATCTGTGCCAGTAACGTGAGCATCTGAATGCGTGTGGGGTCAAGTTCGAATCGCTCCGAGATTCTTGAGCGTTCTGCAACTTGCAACAGACCTTCGGAATGCACTGCGAACGGCAATGTGACCCGGATGAAAAAGGAGGCTGGAAATGACATCTCAGCCTCGGGAAAATAAGAGCGTTATTGAAATTTGCAACAGACCACAGAAGTCCTTGTGAGCTGCAATGAGTCACGATAAGGACATCGCAGCTTTTAAATGGATGTTAGTAATTTTAACGAATGATCTGGCAATTCATTTGCAGATGAGAGGAATACATTAAGTGACAAAGACGATGTAAGTTTGAAAAAAAAAAAAGATCATGCCTCTATGCAATTACCAAAAACGAAAACAATAAATATATGTATTTTAAAGAAACTCCGTATTTAATTACTAGATTTATTAAAACATATGCAACCAAAAAGCTTGCCGTAAACCGTCTCTCTCTCTCTCTCTCTCTAGTCTGCTTCTCGATTAATTGGCTACCATCTGCCTTCGCTGTCAGTTTAAGTAATGCCCACATATTGCACGACACAGCATCAAATTGAATCTCAATGTAAAGCCCCGATGATCTCTTGGATCACAGTACAAAGTTACGTATATCTTAGTTTAACCAGACCACTGAGCTGATTAACAGCTCTCCTAGGGCTGGCCCGAAGGATTAGATTTATTTTACGTGGCTAAGAACCAACTGGTTACCTAGCAACGGGACCTACAGAGTATTGTGCAATCCGAACCACATTATAACGAGAAATGAATTTCTATCACCAGAAATAAATTCCTCTAATTCTTCATTGGCCGGTCGGAGAGTCGATAGCTGGGCCAACCGCGTGCTAGCCGAGAGCTCTACCCATCCATCCCATGAAGAACATGGATCACAGTACAATTTACAAATAAGTCAGAATATTAATTATTCAATTTTGTTTTAAGCATAGCAACGTTTCCAAAAGACATTTGTTTCGTCAACAAAGATGTCGCGTAAAACAAAACGTATAACTGTCATTCGCTGAGTACCGACACAGTCAGTACCCAAGAATATAGATATGTAATCAGAAAATACCTCAACATCATTATAAAGAAGAAACTCGTCAAAACATCATTCCGAGCATCATTGTGTTAAAAAAAAAAAACTGACTTTGCACGGGCTCTTGCTCATCGTAACATCACCAACCTCACCCGCATCTAAACGCGCCCAACCTTCATCTTTTCTCGCCCACCCTTCGCGGTCACCGCATACATGCCTATATCCCGAAAAGCCTCCCGCCCGAGGCGTCCCATTCAGAGGAGTCTATGGTCCTCCCACTCCCGTCCCCATCGACCGCAAGCCACGACACAGGCTCAACTGAAAAAGCGATTGCCGCCAATAAACACAGAAATCGTGTTAGGCTCAGGGTTTCCCCCCCCCTCCCTCCCTCCCAAACTGAAAGGAGTTTCTCAAATTATGATGTTGCCCAGGATGGAGCCTTAATAGAAATATCGGTGGGGGGATGACTCGGGGAAACGGGGGTATACTGGGGTATACTGGGGTGGGGCCACGGTGTCCCCCCTCGTAGTAGCAGCTGGACTCGTGTATCTTGTATTCGAAGTCCGAGAGAAAGTTAAAGGCTACATGATTTTACATCAAGCGATCGAAATGACAAGCCTCGTGTTGTGTTAGGCAAGACAAATTTAAACTTGACAAGGCGTCGTATGTGATCGCAATGTTAGTAAGCCCGGACCTACGGAGTTGAACGGAGTGCCAGGGCTTTACAGAGATCTCTCTGAGGTCACAGAACACACACACACACACTAACTCAACACAAAAGCCAACACTTAGGACATGAACTTGAAGCACGATTATCTTTTTCACTTTTTTTTTTATCTCCACCGCGAGGCCTCAGGATATCGACAATAGCGCAAGAAACCGTTGCAAGCGACTCGATCTTCGACAGCGGGTAAATAAGACGAATATAATCGACAATATAATCGACAAATAACAGAACATGAGAGCCAGTTATACTTGCCGACGGGAAGCCTGGTCTTTGGCCACGTAACGTCCATCAATTTACCTGCAATGAAAGAAAAAGGAAATTACAACACTTGGCGAATGCCATTACACGATCGCCGCCGGGAGCGAGAAATGTTCGTTAACGTAATCAAGAGTTGCACTTACAAAATGTCGCGGCCGTTCGAATTACGGTTTCGTCTGATGTAACAACATGCACCGGGAGCTGTAATACATTTTTTTTAGTAGCTTTTCGGGTCAAAACTGCGAATTCCTCTGTGAGTTCATACCAAAGTATATCGGGGTTTGATGAAAGTAACTAAGCATGGATTTTAGGAATGGAGTCGCTCGCTATTTACCCCATGTCCCCCCCATTACATGATCAAGGGCTTGTGTGCTATGGTGGTCACCCGTCCACTTACTTATATAAATTATTATCTAATTATTTATTTATTTATTTCTTAATTGAATATCTTTTTTATAATACCTGAAACCTTATTTCTGTATTCCTATTACCTGCTGTTACTTCATCAAATGAACAACATAATATTCTTTGGAAACTTGAATCTAAAGTCAGTGGCCTTGTGGGTTTGTTCCATATGAATAGGGTTCATCTTCTGAATAATAATAATAATAATAATAATAATAATAATAATAATAATAATAATAATAATAACAATAACTTCAATGACTGACAGCTAATTGATGTAGAGAACATGTTACTATTTGGCACAGACAGCTTGTCACCCATCCAAGTTCTGAGCAAGGCAAACGATGTTTTTACTTCACACAGGGACTAGCCATTAATAGGACCAAAAGGAGTCGATGACCATTGTTTCTGTGATGCCAGTCTTATTACGAAATAGATCAATCCATTTTTTCCATAAGCAAGACGTCACGGGGAAAGTTAATCCATAATACGTCGACAGATTACGGAATAATTTTAAAAATTCAGTGAAAATAACCGAAGGCCAGATATATATATATATATATATATATATATATATATATATATATATATATATATATATATATATATATATATATATATGTGTGTGTGTGTGTGTGTGTGTGTGTGTGTGTGTGTGTGTGTGCGTGTGTGTGTGTGTGTAAGAAACCCCTAAAATATATAGTTGTCACAGATGCATTTATTGATGCATTAAAAGTGAAAACTTTGAAAGTTCTGGAAAACACAAATAATAAAGCGCACTGATATACCTGAATACAAATAAAAATATACCGAGAGATTGCAGTAAGATTAAACAAATTCTAACATAAAAGTACTAAAAAAAATCACAACAATTTAGGAGAGAGAAAGAATATACGAGAGAGAGAGAGAGAGAGAGAGAGAGAGAGAGAGAGAGAGAGAGAGAGCACATTTCATACGAACGGAAAAAATCAAATCACCAAACCGTAAAAAAAAAAATTCGTTAGGTCAGAAAGATGGATTCCCATAAATTTCCCAGCCAGTATCTGTCTCATCAACATCTCGGCGAGAGAGAGAGAGAGAGAGAGAGAGAGAGAGAGAGAGAGAGATGAAGGATAATCATCAACGCCATCATTACCATCAACGTCTCTTCACGCGTTCCCCTAAAGACCGGCTTTTCTTTATCTCAAAAGCTCATCTGGCCAATCGTAGAACTGACAATGCCCATCAAACGCACATACATATACACACTTATCTCTCTCTCTCTCTCTCTCTCTCTCTCTCTCTCTCTCTCTCTCTCTCTCTCTCTCTCCTTGAGAGGAAGGAGTCACATAGAACATTTCTATTTATAAAACACACGGATATATATATATATATATATATATATATATATATATATATATATATATATATATACTCTACACATATATGTGTGTGTGTGTATGAACTACCTACGATATATGTGCAGCAAAGACGATCTGAAAGGTGACAAAGATGTTTATGAATAGCTTAGGATAAATGGATAGATGGATCTAAGTGTTTTCAGGTGTTCAGTCACGATGAGATTCTGAAGAAGAGGGAGAACAAGAAAGTGCTTCTGAGTATGCAAATAAAGCGGCCGATGTCGTGGGAGGTTTATACACAAGAAGGTTTATCATCCTGGATCGACAGTAATTCTATTATCAGAAATAAAGAAACATTGATCTATTATGGGAGATTTATACAATTTGGCACCCTCTTGGACATCTCAACCTTGGCTAAGAAAATATGGCAATGAAAATTACAGAGATACATTCCTAACCTAACCTGCCATAACCTAACCTAACCTGACCTAGGGTGCTAGGTCCACCCTAGCGGGGTTAATTCTGAAGGTCGGCAATTTGAGAATAACAAAACGAATGTAGGAATTTTGGGAGTCCAGTCATCTCCTGTAGTGGTACTTAGGTAAAAAAATGTACAGACATTATTTGAAGTCCCCGTTTTATCAGAGAGGCTTATGCAACGTTGGGTCCAGTCACTACCTGGATGGGTGGCCACAAAGAAAAGGCAGCGCCTCTAGAACATCATTATATATTATTCCCATAAACGATGAATAAATGTAAAACAACTTTCTAAAAACTCAAAATAATGTGCAAAACATCCAAAGCAAGATGACCAGCCATCCCGGAAGCACTGTGCCCAAAAGCTCGTTGATATACCCCATAGGAATCTAGGGCATGGGTTCGAAGGAATAAAAATAAAGTAGAGATAATAATAAAAAAGGGAACTAAAAACCTAAATACCTTTGTTCTCTTCTTCATCAAAATAATGCACTGGAGCGAATACCCCACTATAACTATCGATCAAAAGTTCTACACGGTTCATCGATGGGTGGTGATCTATGCCCATGTAGGGGATGGGTATGGCTGTCCCCATACTTATAAAACCCACCTTTCATTCAACCCCCTCCCACTCCCAATCCCCAACCCCCCACCTTCAACGGACTTTTGTCTTGCATATAGGTAAGTCTTAACAACTGTACCTTTGTCTGCATCACGCCTTCTCTCCTCCTCCCTCCTCCTCCTCCTCCTCCTCCTCCTCCTCGTCCCTCCCCCATTCCATCTCTCCTCCACTAGTATTCCTCCCACCATTACCTCCCATCCCATATCCATCCTTTCTCTAGTATTCCCAACGGAAAAAATGATTCAAAATTCAATTCTGTAACGTCTCTCTCTCTCTCTCTCTCTCTCTCTCTCTCTCTCTCTCTCTCTCTCTCTGTGTCGTGTCACGACCAATAGATCCGCACACTTACCCTGGCATTGTTATTCTTGCATGTCTCGTATAAAATCTCATTTTGGCTTTTCGTGCGGCCGAATAAAAGGGCACCTATTTCCTCTGGGGATGGAAGAAGGGAAAACATTTGTTTACTTGAGGTTCTGGTCATGTTGCGATGATTGCATATCAACTTCTGCATCGTTCGAAATCGCGGTCTCATTGTGACAAATGAACGTACGTACAATCCCGAGCCGTGATACCATCACAACTCTATGGATAAGGTTTGATTTGATAACACGGGTTGAGATGCACAAAAGATATAATTTGCCGTAAAAAAAATATTTAGCTTCTTTTCCTTGAATCCAAAACTGTGGAATTCTCTTGCAGCCTCTGCTTTCCATGACACACAGTCTCAGTCTTTAAAGAAGGGACTGCGAAGATTTTATCCTCTACTACTTTACTTTGTGTTCAGAATAAGAATGACAATAATAAGAAGACAAAACTCAGTGAAAGGCAAGCAACATTTTACCTTTCCTCGTGTTCCCCAAGATGTATATTTTTCATGAAAGAAACATTACAAGTCAAATTACTTCAGCAATGATACAAACACTCCTCCCACCAGACAGACAAAAAAAAACACGCATCAAATTAAATCCCCGAGCGAACAAGCAAATTATGAATCATCCAGCAACAATATTCGAGGTAAGGTTATAAATTTACACTGGTTTTAAATCTCAAAGATACAAGAAACCAACACAAAAAGAAAGAAATCACAGGCTTTCAAAAGACACGATCTTTCCAATGCGTTCTCCGAGCCGAGAGAGTGGCAAACACGCAGGGGGGGCCCGAGAAGGGTGGGGTGCCAAAACACCGAATGAATATGACCAATAAACACTGACCGGACAACATAGCAACATCGGATACCATCAGCAACGCAAACAAGGAAGCATAAGATGCAGAGACAGAAACGGAGATCAAGCCCCCATTTAGGCCCCGTTTTATAAGAGGGTATGTTCGGGCTTCAAAGACCGACAGGGCCCGTAAGCCTGAACTGGGCTACTGACAACTAATTGCTATCATCAGCAGGCAGGGCCACCTTATCTTCGCTGGGTGTGTTACCTGATAGCAGAGTAAAGAAAGTAGGAGGGGACTAAAATATGTCCCAACGGGACCTTCTTCTGCTGGGAGGAGGAGGAGGAGGAGGAGGAGGAGGAGGAGGAGGAGGAGGAGGAGGAGGAGGAGGAGGAGGAGGAGGAGGAGGAGTTCTTGTATGCTGCGTGTTGCCTTTCGCTTCCCTATCTTAACAAATAAACAAATTGGATGTGGAGCTTCTTCCAGCTGGGCACATACTCTCTCTCTCTCTCTCTCTCTCTCTGAACCTTTACTAGCCTCAGCTCAGTCCTCTTCTCTATAACTTGTCTTCCGGTGTAAACACCTAATTGCTTCCTAACTTTTGGAAACGACTTTCCTTCAATTCTTATAATGAAGGACTTCTTCTATAATTGATATTCTGAAAAAAAATCCTTCCCCTTCTCAACTCTCTCATGCTTTATTTTGGATTTGCTTTAAATTCTGCTGTTAAATTCATCAAGTTAACATGACTACGCCTCCCAGTAATTTTATTTTTATTATTATTAGTAATATATCTAGTTCCTCATTCCTTAAATTTGCAACCACCAACAAATCAACTTAAGGATTCATTGTGTAACCCCCTTCCCCTACTCTCACGCCCACAATTTGGGACTCTGCGCCCCCACATTACCCATCTTGGCCCATGAAACATGGCACAGACGGGTCTCCTTTGTCGTACCTATTCTGCATTTCAAGTTTTTTACTCTCCCTCTGGGAGGAGAGAGAGAGAGAGAGAGAGAGAGAGAGAGAGAGAGAGAGAGAGCAGCCCTTGTGCAACAGATCAACAGGCCTCAACTTCAGTGCCCCTTTTCTTCCTTAAAATAATATATTCATAATTCCGTGGTCTCTTTTGTTTAGCATAATAGCCTCATCAACGCCAAACCAAAAAATGTCCGTGTAGCGACTCTTAAAAAGCCGTTGGTAACCGTCAGACGAATTCAAAAAGACGACTTAGATATATAGGAGCCTTTGAATATTGACCCATTGTACTTCGTGAAAATTGGGAAAAAAATTTATCTCACATGTACACGTTTCAGTATGATGGCTCTGCATTTTGCGTTACCGATAAAATTAGATGGAGGTTGCAATAAATTGATCTGTCAGTTGCGATCATGAACATCATATATTATGGAAAAATGAAACTTAAAACAAGAATATGCGAATAAATGGACCCTCCTTATCCAGCGGCAGTAACTTAAGTTTTTTCGTTTCAAATTGGAAACCTTGATTTACAACAAAATGGTAATTCTAATTTTTTTAATGGTCCATTATTTTTTTTAGTTAAGTCACAAAATAAATGAAGTTATTTAAGAAAAATAATATTCTCAATAAATATGAAGCCACAAGAGAGAATGGTAAATAAACAGAGATAAGACGAGGCAGAAGATTACCATGTAAGTGAAAATAACATGCATTCCACATCAGATGTTCTGGGAGCGTCCTGGAAGCAAGTCGGACGGGAGAGGATGAGAGTCCTGGATTGAAGAAGTGGCTGTCAAACTGAGGAAGATTTCTACACGGTGGTTTCAATCCTTAATTCAACAATTCCGAGGAAGAACGGAACAAAACTGTTGTGCTGTCTTTCCTTCCGAAAGATCCAACCCCATCTTTCGTATACCAGACTTTTAATCCAAATCTCTGGTACATTTGAAGTCAAATTTAAGAATTTTATATTTACCGTCAGGGTTCGAAACAATTCATGACTGAACTACTGTGATCTCGATTTCATTTTATAATAATGTCATTTAATATTTTCCAAAAGAAAGAGGAAGGCAGGGCAAAGGTTTCACACACCTGCTCTGTGGAATAAAAAATTATGCAACAAACCTTAGCGGCCAGGCGCACGTAACAGTAGATTGCAATGAGGAATGAGAGGTAATAAAATTATATTCAGCTTTTTCTTGCTACAAAATCCACTTTTCAAAAGATTTTTAGTTTATAATGAAGTTCTCAACTGTTAATTCTGCGAGAGGTAAAAAACTAAGGGAAATAA
>NC_089745.1:2533417-2543417 GCF_040412425.1 Macrobrachium rosenbergii | reverse complement strand
AGAGAGAGAGAGAGAGAGAGAGAGAGAGAGAGAGAGAAGTAGAGAGAGAGAGAGAGAGAGAAAGTAATCCTACAAAAGCAAAATTATATTCTGAAACAAGGTTTGAAAAATGTTGTTAATGATAACTGATAAAATAAACAGAGAGAGAGAGAGAGAGAGAGAGAGAGAGAGAGAGAGAGAGAGAGGAGAGAGAGCGAGAGAGAGAGAGAGAGAGTAACAATCCTACAAGACCAAAAAACATTTTGAAACAAGGTTTGAAAAATGCCGTTAAAAATAACTGATAAAATAAACAGAGAGAGAGAGAGAGAGAGAGAGAGAGAGAGAGAGAGAATAATCCTAAAAAGCAAAATAACATTTTGAAACTAGGTTTGAAAAATGTCAAAAATAACAAAACAAAACACTGAGAGAGACAAGAGAGAGAGAGAGAGAGAGAGAGAGAGGAGAGAGAGAGAGGCACGTCATTCGGATGAGGGAAGAGTCCTGGGTGTTCATAGGAGAGGATTTATCGCTGGAAGACGCATCGGCGTCGTCGGGCAGACTCTCCCGCCGGGGTCAAGGGTGAGGCCAGGGCAAATGGAGAGGTGAGGCCAGGGTGCAAAAGGGTGGGAAAGGAAAGGCCATAGAGAGAGAGAGAGAGAGAGAGAGAGAGAGAGAGAGGTTCTGGCTGGAAAAGAACGAAAGGGAGAGAGGTCCGGGTCGGGTGCGACGGGAAGGGTATATGGATATTTAGGGGATGAACTAAAAAGGGAGAGTTATAAGACACTGAAGCTTAGAATTAGGCTGGAAAGACAAAACGTGAGAGCGAGACAGACCACAGACTGATGGACGAGAGAGAGAGAGAGACTGATTAGAGAGAGAGATAAAAAGCACACCAACCTTTTGAAACCAGGTTAAAAAATAAGTTAAAATAATTGAGTAAAATAAACATTGAAAAAATTAAAATAACTAAAATAAGTTGAGTAGAATAAATTAGAGAGAAATGATGACATAAAAATAAAGCACCAACCTTTCAAACAAGGTTAAAATAAGCTGTTAAAAATCAATTGGTAAAATAAACATGGAAAGAGGAGAGAGAGAGAGAGAGAGAGAAATAGAGAGAGAGAGAAATAACGTTCACAAACACACACAAAAATTCAAAGCCAAAACAGACAGAAATAAAAATTGCAAAAAGGGGAAATACCAAGATAACGACCGAGGGCGATCGGAGGAGGAGGAGGAGGAGGAGGAGGAGGGAGGAGGAGGAGGAGGAGGAGGAGAAGGCTGTCTTGGCGAGGTCGTGATTTGATGTAGGAGATAAATGATGAGGGCCAGTTAGCGTGCAATTTGTGATAACGGGCAAAATGCGGCATCCCTCGTGTTTTTCGTCGGCGACCGTAGGGGGGCGCTCAGGTCCACCCAAGGGCGCCCGCCCACCTACAGTTGCCTACAGTCATCTGTAGCCGAAGTTATTGCTTAATAAGAATCTTAACGGGAATTTTATGCATTAAATACGTATTATTTTCTTGCAAACTACGCGATTGAATAATGTAACAGTCTTGATTTAGGAAACTACACTAACAATTGCACATAATTTACGATAGCCGTAAAAAAGAAATACATGAGATTTGGATTAAAAAGTCTGCAAAAGTTGTTTATAACGACCTAAAAAAAAGTTTTTATTAAAAAATAATTGGCCAAAAGGCCCCATATCTAAAACAGACGACAAAATAGGTAACCATAACGTCCAAAAAAAAAAAAAAAAGTTTTATTTAAAAATAATCGCCAGACAGACAATGATAGCAAATAAAAATGAAATTACAGAAAGTTCTAAAAATCATACTTACGCATTCATGGTATAGTTCTATTTCGATCACACAAGAACAAGCCGTGAACACAGCCACACATTATAAGACTGAAAACTTTATCTAAACCTCTGCCCGTTTCATGCGAGCTATTCCGGAATCCAATCCGAGAAAAGGATCGGCCAGTTTCATCTTTTGCTATACATAATGTTGACACAGGTGAGCGGGTATAATGCATCACGAACCAAATTTAAATCTTTTCAAAAGGCAACGGCTAAGCCCACTTCGCGTCTCCTCTCTCTCTCTCTCTCTCTCTCTCTCTCTCTCTCTCTCTCTGTCAGGAAGACCAATGTAATAACCAAAGTATGTGGTCAATATATAGATGCATTCACATACAAGTTCAGCATACATAAAGGTATAGATTACATATATACATGTTTATATATATATATATATATATATATATATATATATATATATATATATATATATATATACATACATACAGATATTTATATATACAAATATAATCAAAATACGCTTTTTTCCACTTTGAGAAGGTTTCTCCAAAAGGTATTAGTCTTCTGAGTTTTAGCTAATTTTTGGGGATGAGAATACTAGCGCCATGTCCTTCCATACAATGGCTACGACCATCCCAAAGTCGACCAACTACCAGGTACATAATTCAATACTTAGGTCAGCAGTAGGATAATGGATTTTTCAGAAAATAAACCCAAAGGCGACTAAGTCCCGTAGAATCGAACTCTGGTCCATCGGTGGTTAGGCAAGAATAACCACTGTACCTTGAGGCCTTATGTAAGTGTGTGTGTGTGTGTGTATTTCATAAGCCACGTTAGAGAGAAAATAAAAGTACTAAAAGAGAATTTTATTATCAAATTATCTATCCCTTCGTAAGTTCGAATCTCTTCGAAGCACCCGTTAAAGCCTTATATCCATTTAGCTTTGATTTTAATCTGATTTGATACTGATATTATTTTCATAAGAGGTTTAACAGTGAGTCTGACTGCGAGATAAGGAAAACGGAAAACACGAGAAACTATAACTATTATACCACATGCGATCACTATACAGCGTAGACATAAATACACAAAGAAGCCTAAAATATATTTCTCATTTATGATCCCCTTGTGCCTCAAGAAATGCAGTTCATGTTTACTAATACCGATGTTAAATGGATTTATAGATTACTTAAATGTCCGTGAGAAACAAAATTACAAATTACGTTGCGATTAAAAAGTTACTTAGTTATGAAACAGTACATGTGAGTTAAAGATGGATACCAGTTGCGAATCACTGTACATACGGAAGCTAACTATATGTATATTATGCATACAATGGTTTTCATTGTATTCAGTATTACTACGACCAATGTATTTGTTCTGAATGTAACTTTACCAAACAAAATTCATTGGGGGAGAGAGAGAGAGAGAGAGAGAGAGAGAGAGAGAGCAACTAGACGCTGTCGGAGAAAACGTAATTCTAGAACTCCTTCAATACCACTGATATTCAACACACAATACTCGACCGCAAATTCCTGTGTGTTCATCTCTCTCTCTCTCTCTCTCTCTCTCTCTCTCTCTCTCATTATCTCCGAGACATGCAAACCCCAGCCCTAGAACAAATAGGGTCGTGACAACAAGGAGAAGGACCAACGTTTTTCTCGCCCGTCGCTTTTGAGGCCAACCTCGACTCTTCCTCCTATCCGGAGTTTGAAGTACGACCCGAACATCTCTCTCTCTCTCTCTCTCTCTCCCACAGATGACCTCTTTTCTCCTCCTCCTCCTCCTCTCTTGTATCGTGATGCCCCTGACTGAGGGACGCAGAGATGGAATCCGTGAGCAGACAAATTATCCTTCGGACGCAGACCTCAGCCACAGCCACGGACTGCAAATGGCTCCTTCCTTCCTAAGGTATGAAGTGGGAGTGTCGTTGGCACAACAGTCTTAACTATAGACTACAAATGGCTCCCTCTTCTATTTGGCTGAGCCACACGCCTCTCAAGTCTCTTACTATCCTCCGGGAAGAAGCGTGAAGGCCAGGAGCCAGAGTCAGAGTTAGAGCCACAGAATCCACATGCCTCCTTCCTTGCTTAAGTAAAGTGTGAGGGGAAGATTAACGGGCAGATTCAGAGCCACGGGTCCCAAAAGGCTCTTTTTCTGGCTCGGTAAAAAAGTGAGGAGAGAACGGAGCCGGAGCCATTACTAGAGCCACAGACTCCAAATGCTCCCCCGCCATGCGTAAGTAGGAAGGGATAGGATGGAAATTTAAATCCGATCACAGACTCCCAGAGGCTGCTTATTTTCTCGGGTAAGGAGGTTGGGGGTTTGGGGGGCGGTTGGTAATGGGAGGGCGATGGACATCACAGGAACAACTTCTCTCTCTCTCTCTCTCTCTCTCTCTCTCTCTCCTCTCACAACTTCTTGTTTGCATAACAGCGTCTGAAATTATATCTCGATTTAACCCGTGGGCTTGAATGGGTGTGTATAATAATCTTACCCTAGCTACAATCATGCTGTCATGTATAAATACTCTGCAGCGGTGAAACACATTATCATCACTGTTGCTGTTGCTCTGTCAGCAACTAATAATGCAGTAGTAGTATTAATAGTAGTAGTAGCTGCTGTTGTTTATATGATGATGATAATGACGATTATCATTATCTCATTCAACAACAAGGCTCGTTTCTTTCGTTTACTTCTTGTTGTTATTATTATTATCATTATTATTATTATTATTATTATTATTATTACAATAATAATAATAAATATTATTATTACTAAAGCAATTGGCTAATCCCAACGAGGCATCACAGGTGAGACGCACCATAACATATCTAGTCAATCATCAGACCGTCCCGCCAAGGTCAATCAGAAGGCAATTAGCGGGTCGAAGGATTTGATTTCGTATGCTACAGGTTGTTAGTGGACCCCCTTCCCAACACCCCCCCCAATAAAAAAAAAAAGCATGGGAGGGACACTAAGATAACGACTTCTAATGTGACGACATGCCCTTATAGAGACATAGGGACAGATATCCTTCTCGGTAAAGTGCATTGTGCAACTTTGCAAGATTACTTAGAGCAGTACGCTGAACTAATTCAGAATTGATGTGGCGTTGCATTACTGCTTTCAGTATATCGAAGTCACTGACATTTTGATGTTGTGGAACCAGTTTGATATGTAGGTAATTAATCACTGATTCCTACTGTCAGTATTCTGATATTTGAGTCAAGAAGACAATTTACTAATAAGAATAGGTAATCACTGATTCCTACTGTCAATATTTTGATATATTTGAGTCAAGAACACAATATTACTGATAAGAATAGCACTAATGATTATCATTATTATATTATTTTAACATGACAAAAAATAATTAAAACTACTAATATCAAAATGAGAAACATTTCTGAAAACTAAACACAAGAAGAAATTCGATTTATAAAACGAGGAAAAATAATTCGAGAACAACGAAACATTCGAGAAACAAAAATATAAAATTTAATATCAGGTAAATTTAAATTACCCAAAACACGCCAAAGAAGAAGTAAAAGAATGACGGCAATACCACCGGCCCCTGGCTGGACGACGGTAAGTCTAAATGCAGAAAAGAACATTCACCTGGGAAATGAACAAAACAAGCGAGGGTGAGGGGGGGTGGGCTGAATTTGGTCACCGGAATATCAGTCTGAATGGCTTTGCACATTAAAAGCTCTAGAAATGGCTGATAGTACTGTAGAGTTGGAAAGACATTTAATATACACAGGAATATGTGTATATCTTTATCTAAAGAGTTGTCCACCTGGGGCTCACCATAATATATCGGAAAACCTACCCAATTAACCTACAGTACGCTTAATGAGACAGCAAATATTCTTTTGTCGTTCTTCTGTGAGGCAAAATATTCTCAGGAATAAAGGTATACGATCCAAGGAATATATCAGCAGGTATTCTCAAGAGAAAAGGTATATGATTCAAGGAATATATCAGCAGGTATTCTCAAGAGTAAAGGTATATGATTCAAGGAATATATCAGCAGGTATTCTCAAGAGTAAAGATATATGATTCAAGGAATATATCAGCAGGTATTCTCAAGAGTTAAGGTATATGATTCAAGGAATACATCAGCAGGTATTCTCAAGAGTAAAGGTATATGACTCAGGGAATATATCAGCAGGTATCCGCAGGGGTAAAAGTATATGATTCAAGGAATATATCAGCAAGTATTCTCAAGAGTAAAGATGTATGATTCAAGGAATATATCAGCAGGTATTCTCAAGAGTAAAGGTACATGATTCAAGGAATTTATTAACAGGAAGATACTGGTCTGATCAGAGGAAAACTAAGTTATTTCACATTCATAAACTGAAATAGTAGCGTACCTGTATTAAATTTCTCTTTTTCGCATTCCCATTATCAGTCTTTAATCAAGTTTACAGTTTTTAAAGATGTGAGTCGGTTTGAAGGCATTACCTGGAGAACTTCTTTACGTATGTTCCGTCGAGGTCATGGATATTTAAAAAGAGATTTTAAAAAACCAAAAAGAGAAAAGGAGGAAGGATAGATGAAATAAAACAGAAGAGGAATACGAAGACAATAATAAGACGAAGGTGTCTGTATATAAAGTCAGAGTTAACAGCAAGAAACAATGCCATCATATACAAACAAAAAATGAGCAAATAACAAAATCCAAGCTTTAAAAAAAAAAAAAAAGCAGAACCGCAAGCGTGAACAACCTGCTAATTACAATTCACACGAAAGGATAACCTTGCAAGGATGTCAACGCATACCCAACACATACCCAGGTCCCGTCATACCCAACACTTACTCACAAGGGAGTCGAAGGATTACCTTGCAAGGATGTCAACGCATGCCCAATACCTCCCCCCCAAGCCCAACATACCCTGCACTTAAAAGAGAGCTGAAGGATTACCTTGCAAGGATGTCAACGCTTATACCTGTCCCGCCCCCTCCCCCCAAAAACATACCCAACACTTACTCGCAAGGGAGTCAGCCAACTCTCTTCACGTCGCATCTACCACTCCCCTGGGTCCGACAAACACCATAATCCGACTGTTTGCTCAACACTTCACACTTTACATACCAAACATTCCCGGCGACGTAGAAACGAGAGTTCGCACACTCTGGGATACGACCGTCGTCTCCCCGATGATTACACAAGGTGAACTAACCGGCCTTCAACGGCAGATAATCCAACTATTTAATGTTTAGTTGCTAACAAACACACACACACACACAAATGCATACATAAATATTTTCCTCTTACTTGCCTAGGCTTCAGTGAGCCGGGATGGTTTATAAGATTCCAGATTCTTCCATTTACGAATTGTAGGAATTTATATATATATATATATATATATATATATATATATATATATATATATATATATATATATATATATAACACAGTGAAGTTGTGTAGCTATTTTTTATGAATACAAAATTATGTATACATATGTATATTATAATTTTCTATAGGGAAATACTTTATATAAAAGGCAATTTTCTTGAACGAGGGAGAATAGTTCTTAAAAAGCAGTCGTCGAAATGCATTTCTAGACAAACGACGTAGGAACAACAACAAGGTTATTAATCACAATATGTGTTTGCATCTCCGCGATTAGAATGCCTTTTGCTCAAAGTACTTTTCATTCCATTTTGCCCAGTTACTCGCAATTATCATACTTTCACATATGGGGGAAAAGAATAGGAGTATAACTGAATAAAAGATTAAGGATATATACACACGTATGATATATATATGTACACATATATATAAGATATATATATATATATATATATATATATATATATATATATATCTATATATATATATATACCACCAGCTGCAAAGATTGACAGGTAGAGAGAGAGAGAGAGAGAGAGAAAAAAACGAAATAAAAATGACAAAGCCTTCATGATGGACAGAGACATCATCATCACCTTTTTCTTCATTCCTCCCCCAACCACTTCTCTTTTCTCCAACGTCCCAACAATCCTCCCCCTTCGACCGGGGTGGGTGGCCTAATTCCCCATTTCGGAAAGAGAAAAAAGGGTAAACAGAGAGTGATAATTGGGACTTATGGGAACACACAAAAAAAAAGGGAAGAGGGAAGATAAAAAAAAAGGGAAAAAGGCAGAAGGGGAGGGTGGGTAGTGGTTGGGGTGCTCGGAAAGATGCTGAATGGGAGATGATTAAAAGGCAAGAAGAAACGGGGCTAATAATCTGCCCCACACCTATGTTAAAAAAAAAAAAAAAAAAAAAAAGCTCTGCCCCAGACGTCATCACGACCTCGTCTATGAAGGAAGAGAGAGAGAGAGAGAGAGAGAGAGAGAGAGAGAGAGAGAGAGAGAGGTACAGTAATCCACTGTGCCGTTTTCTTTCGCGATAAACGGCTTTAGAAATCGGGTTTGTTTTGTATTATAAGTTGTCAATAACACCCTGCTGATTTCTCTTTGCATCTTTTTACGGTACTTTTCATCAAGGTTTCACTTTATTGTACGTACCCCGTAATCACAACACTCAGGGTGAGGTTCCACAAGGTTCTATACTGACCATTAGGGGAGGTGGCGGGAGGATTTTCATGCGATACCTCATGATGAAAGTTTCCGGGTATCGGATGGCAAATTATCATAATTTCCTATTTCCAAAGATTCCTTGATTACAGTATCCTGACTAAGAGATAAATTGGGTCTGTACTTCTTAACATCTAAGCATCCAATTTAAGGGGTTAGAAAGCACCAGGCTGCGATGGAATCACTGCAGATATGATTTTAGATGAAAATAAATGACTCCTCATAAACCAATTGTGCTGTTTTGCAGAATGTGGAATGAGGGAACAAAGTCTAATGACTGGGAACTGGAAGTCATAGCAGATGTTTAAAATAAAAGTGAACTGACTGGATTATATAACTATAGAAGCACACCACTTATCGTCGATTGTGATGAAAATATTACTTATAAATATTCACAATATGGAAGAAGCACTGAACAAGCTGGTTTTAGAAAAGGCAAGAGTTGCCCATCAAATACTTGTGTTACATCTTGCACACCAGTGCACGGAATCTAAAAATCCCTGTTCAATGGCCTCTGACGTTTAAAACAAGGCGTCTGACAGACCAATATTATGGAATGTCCTGCGTCACTAATGGTATTCCTGTTAAATACGTTAAGCTAGCTGAAGTTACCTATGAACGAAGCACATGCAAACTTACTGCTGATGGGGTCTCTTCAAGTGAATTTCCAGTAAATAGTGGGCTGCTGCAGGGGAATGCTATATCGCCTTTACTCTTGCACTTCTCATGGTTGGAGATATAAGAGAAAGTTTAGACTGAGATGCTGCATGACAGAATGCATCAAAATCAGAGTGATGGGAATCAAGATAAATCTAAGAAAACAGAAGTAATGAGGGAAGAGTGTGCACAAAGGGATGATAAAGCACTAGATGGAGAAGGGGCTAATGAGGCTGAATCTTTCAAATATTTAGAGACGAGATACACAATGTAGGTTCACCCGAGTTAGAATTTAGTGAAAGACTAAAAATTGGCAAATCAAACGACAGGAGGGTTGAATAAGATTTGGAAACCAAGTACAACGAAACTGCATAAGGAAGTAAGAAAATACGTTGATCTAGTACGATCTGCACAGTAATACTATAGAATACCACCCCGTAGGGGGGTGGCGCCGTCAGTGCACCTCACGTGGTGCACCGTAGGCATTACTTAAGGGCCTTTGCAGCGTTCCCTTCGGCCCTAGCCGCAACCTCTTTCATTCCTTTTACTGTACCTCCGTTCATATTCACTTTCTTCCATCTGACTTTCCACCCTCTTTAACAACTTTCATAGTGCAACTGCGCGAGGTTTTCCTCCTGTTACACCTTTCAAACCTTCTTACTGTCAATTTCCCTTTCAGCGCTGAAAGACCTTATAGGTCCCAACGCATGGCCTAAATTCTGCATTCTATAGAATAACGCTGCTGTGAACTTTGCTTTTTGAGAGCAGTCGACTACACTGTGAAGTGGATTCAGACCTTTAAAACCAAAACCGGTAGAATTATACGGTCTCAACTTGTAGATCATTATTCTTAATAATAATAGTTGTTTTTGTTGTTGGACAAAGTAATCCAACGTTACCGTTTTGAAACCATTATAAGATTAGTCATCTAGTTGTTCGCTATGC
>NC_089745.1:2523417-2528417 GCF_040412425.1 Macrobrachium rosenbergii | reverse complement strand
TTACCTCTAATTAGTCACTTCAAGATTTATTAACAGCTAGTGAGTCAGAATGATTGGAGAGGACATCTCATACAATCTCTTGATTTTCAAAGGGATCAGTCATTCTTGATTAAATCATCAAAATATTGATGAATAAGTTTTGCATCCGCTCTCTCTCTCTCTCTCTCTCTCTCTCTCTCTCTCTCTCTCTCTCAACCAAAATTTGTGAATGTGGTCTGCATGGCTGTACTGAATTAAGTTAGTTCCCGTAATAAAAAAAAAATGAAAAATAAACTGTAAATACTAATTCTAAGTGTAATTTACTTAACAGAAAAATAAAGTCACGATAATAATCACCGTAAACTCACTGAATCCAATTTATTCTTCTCTCTCCAACCTCTCTTTCAACTCATCTCTCTCTCTCTCTCTCTTCTCTCTCTCTCTCCATCCTCCCTGTCTCTTTCCCTCTTTCTTCTCTCAAATTGTCTCTCTCTCTCTCTCTCTCTCTCTCTCTTTCTCTCTCTCTCTCTCAGCAACTCGAAAATCACCAACTGGGAATCAATAAAGGAGAAACCCCAATCCGCCCGATGAAGATTCGTTAACGCCTCACCTTAGCTAGACTAAACAAGTCGAGGGCCATTGGAAACGTGCCTCAAATGCGGTTCCTCATTTATGGGACCTGAGGAAGACTAAATGAGGAATCCTCCGTTGCTAACGGCCTCTCCTTTGTCTTCCGTCGAGGACGGATTTCACTTGAACATCCTCGCTGGCTACATCGGGTATCCTAATTCGATTGATTCTATGCGAGGAACAAAGTGCCCATATTGGCTTGAGAACTGATTTATGTGCCTGGTAATTAAACAACTGTGGTGATATTAGTCAGGGTTAAACAAACGAGTAAAAAATCGATGAAACTCTCATCCGCGGCCCAAGAAACTTTCAGCCACGGCCCGGTGGTGTCCTATGTTGTTTGCATCTATAACGGCGCCAGACGCACGACCATGGCTAACTTTAACCAAATAAAATAGAAACTACTTTGAGGCTAGAGGCTGCAATTCGGTATGTTTGATGATTGGAGGGTGGATGATCAACACACAATTTGAAGCCCTCTAGCCTCGTAATTTTTAAAGATCTGAGGGCGGGAGAGAAAAAAAAGTGCGGAAAGGATAGACAAATAGCCATCTCAGTAGTTTTCTTTTAAAGAAAACTAAAAAGGCATGGGGCTTGCGACCTCATCCAGGAAAATTTTATAAATCAGAGGGTAGTACCTTCTGGCGTCACCCACTCCCCCTTCTTGGGGGATAAAGGGAATGGTTAATAAAAGTGATAGATAATAGCAGATGGACAGATAATATAAAGAAAACACTGGAAAATAGTGAGAAAGAACGAGAATAATGAAGACATAACAGACAATTACGTATAAATCACACGGCATTCACAAAGACCCTTGAAACAAAGAGACTTTACGAAGATTTTTTCTTTTGACAATTAATTAGCAATTTCAAGCCTCCTTCCAGAACGTGGCATTCTCTTGTATCCTCTGCATTCCCTGAAACAAAATATAAATTCCCTAAACGAATTTGTATCTCAATCCTCTCAAGAAATTACACATTAATGTGTAATAGCCTAAATCTTTTTTCTAAGTAATCCTGTCTATCTTTCCTCACTCTCATTTCAGAGTTTCTCTCATTCCCTTTCGTTCCTCTTTCTTCAGCCAATCCTTTCTCCTTCTCTCTCTGCCTCCTCCTCCGGTCAGTACATCGCGGAGCCGACGGTTGAGATGTAGGTGTTGATTTTAGCCATTATACTCGGACAGACTCTTGTTTTACCCACAATGCCCCCGCGACACCCATGAGCGCCCATGCACGGCTTCCCGTCGTAAGTTCGTAATGTGCTAACAAAGTCTCCCTCTTTCTCTTTCGTTCTGACACACACACACACACACACACACGCACACACACGGCAAGAATATGGGGAGAGGAAGCGACGGTTAAACGTGGAACTGAAACAAACTGACAATCTTAATAACTGTCAAGTATGAGAGAGAGAGAGAGAGAGAGAGAGAGAGAGAGAGAGAGAGAGAGAGAGAGAGAGAGAGAGAGATAAGTGTTATTAGATGTGGTAAATAACTTCAGACGAAATTGACAGTAGAAGGTTTGAAAGGTGTAACAAGAGGAAAACCTCACAGTTGCACTATGAATCAATTGTTAGGAGAGCGTGGAAAGTAAGATGGA
The DNA here is from genome assembly GCF_040412425.1 of Macrobrachium rosenbergii. Taxonomy (NCBI): domain Eukaryota; kingdom Metazoa; phylum Arthropoda; class Malacostraca; order Decapoda; family Palaemonidae; genus Macrobrachium; species Macrobrachium rosenbergii. The sequence goes on along the minus strand of NC_089745.1, from coordinate 2,526,204 downwards.
AGAAAAAGAATATAAAAGGAGGTACAGTAAAGGAAACGAAAGGGGGTTTCAGCTAGGGGCCGAAGGCACGCTGTAAAGAACCTTAAGTAATGCCTACAGGGCACCGCATGAGGTGCACCGACGGTACTAGCCGCCCCCCCGCCCAACCCCACGGAGAAAATCTTACCTAAAGCACCTAAATTAATTTGGGAAAATCACCAAATTCACCAGAATAACACTCGAAACAATTCTTAAGAAAAACCGCTAAAATTTTCCAAGCAAAAATTAGAATTTTTCATAAAAATAATCAAATAATTTCACTTAGAAGAACTAAAATGCCCCAAAAGAAACTGATTTTATGATTAGTGGGTCAACAACATTTTTAAAATGGAGCAATCTCATTTTTTAAGCGAGTCATAAAAGTAAACAATTAGATATTATTATTTCCTATTATGTAATTTACTAAGACTTAAAAAAAGTTTTTAATAAATGTGAAAATGTACTTTATGAAGGTATGAATATTTATGCAATGTTCCCTGTAAAATCTTTTGTAAAGATATGTATATGTAAAAACTTTACCTAAGGCATATGGCTGGAATAAAGGATTCAATACATTCCTCACTTAAAAACCGATCAGTTACTATACAACCCAGACGCGTTTGAAGACGCAATTACACAGCAACGACGCAGCAAACAAAATACATACTCAACAAATGCAATGGCGGGACGTTCTAAGCTAATCGCTCATTACTGCATAAGACGGCTTTGTATGTATGTGCGTATGACTAACAGTTCTGATCCGGTGCTCAAATACGCTTTTGCAAATACGCTTTTGCAAACAGGAGAGGTTACGTAAGCGCAGTACTTTTAAGGACCGGGCATTGTCCGCCTATGTACATTAGTACAGCGGCAGGTGTACAATTCAGTACATGTGCGTGTCCGTGTACGCATGGGCGTACAGTTGCGTATGCGTACATGCGCGCACACACACTCGCGTGTACACAAAGACAGGCGCCGCGGCAGGTATCACATAGCTCCTGCAAATATTGACTCCAATCGTACGTACGTGCGACATAGGGTCTCGTGATATGGAGAGAGAGAGAGAGAGAGAGAGAGAGAGAGAGAGAGAGAGAGAGAGAGAGCATCAGTATACATACACACACACACACATATATATATATATATAATATACATATATATATATATATACCTACATACATACATATATATACCACAGTATATATATATATATATATATATATATATATATATATATATATATATATATATATATATATACATATACTGTATATTATAATGTATAAGACTGGAAAAAGAGGAGGGTTGAGCATTAGGCTACCGCTTCTGCCTTGCAGAAAATAAATAATTTTTAAAAAATTTATTAAAATTCAGATAACAAAAAAAATATTCAGACATATATATTCAAGGCTCCATCTCCCCCAACTCGTCACGTTCTACAACTTTACACATTTCTTCCTTTTTCTCCTAAAACCCCTCACCTACTGCCCCCATAGGAGGGCTCTGAAGCCGGATGATAACGAACGTGGAAGCTATAAAACTCAAGAGAAACGAGCAACACGCAATAATCGCTTCTAATATCCCCGTAAAAAATCTCGGCTATTGAATACTTAATACGCAAACCAGCATTATGTATATATTTCTTCATTCTCGTGGCGTTGCGTCACCTAAACATCCTGACGGCTTTGAACCTAGAGGTCATCTCTTCATGAATCTTAAATCCCGAATGAATATTTTTTCCCCGGATGAGATTTATCATTAACAACAGTTTAATTTGCATAATGCATTCATTCGTCAAAATATTTCAGGAAAGTCTTGTAAAAAATGAAAATTTTGGTTGTTGCACGACGGATTGTTTGGCTGAGAGAGAGAGAGAGAGAGAGAGAGAGAGAGAGAGAGAGAGAGAGAGAGAGAGAGAGAGAGAGAGAGAGAGAGAGAGAATTTGTTTAATTCAGTAATTGATAATGAAATAATGAAATATATATATATATATAATATATATACATAAATAAACATATATTTATAATATATATATATATTTATAATATTATAATATATATACATATTATAATATATAATATAATATTATAAGTATACTTACATAAATATATATATATACATATACATATATATATATATATTATATATATATATATATATATATATATATATATATATATATATATATATATATATATATATATATACACTTGACATAATTCAAATACGTATTTATATACAATACATCACCAATGCTAACAAGGAAAAACCCCATCACTCAGGCTCCAATGACAACACATGAACACCAATCGACCATCTTATTTGCCAGTGCATTTGTTTTCCACGGAGCGAACCAATGACCCGACCTCATGCTGAATTACCTAAGTATCATGGAGTTAGGGGAAAAAGAAGACATGATCTGGGAACTGTGGGGGAGGGATAGTAGTTACAGGTACCTATGCAATTGTTGTTATGATGTTGGGAGAAGCTCAATAACAATGATTAGGTAGGTGGATGCCGGAGGGGGAGGAAGGGAGAGGAGGGAGAGGAAAGGGGGAGGGGATGACCTGAGTGGGTGGGGGGGACAGGGAGGGGAGGGGCAGGTCGTGGGAACTATTGGTTGTACCCAAGTCACTGATTTATCGGCTCGGCATTGAAAACGGGGAACCGTTGAACCGCCGCTGATGCCAGACTGGTCCGTTGCACGTTGATAATGATGATGATGATGATTATAATGATAATGGTGAACACAATCATGCAGGTGATGGT
>NC_089745.1:2500917-2515917 GCF_040412425.1 Macrobrachium rosenbergii | reverse complement strand
GGTAAAAAAACAATTGAAGATAACAAAAAATTCGATAAACAGATAATAAAAATAAATAACCAAATACTTAAATATACGCATTCAACAGGAAGACAATCCTATACACTCTTTACTATAGACATAAACGGACAAAGGAATGAACAAGTACATACGCCAAAGAGGCGATACGAAGAGACTTCTTCATCATCATCTACCCCAAAACGGCGGTACGCGAGAGAACCAGCGTCAATCCATAAATCATTGTGAATCACTGAACACGACCGTGGTTGTAGCCATAAACCCGAACGCTTCTGCGATACGTGGAGCTCCTTCGAACGTTCCTCAACAACTACGACAACAATATTTAACATCAACAACAAAATCAAAGTAAGGAGGGCCTGACCTCCGTAGTGGTGACTAAATCAAACATATGGTTTTATATGTATGTATATATATATATATATATATATATATATATATATATATATATATATATATATATATATATATATATAGAGAGAGAGAGAGAGAGAGAGAGAGAGAGAGAGAGAGAATCTGCTGGTCACTTTTTATCAAGTAAATATGTAATTGTAAGAGCCACAATGCCCTCGTAACTTCTCAAAATTCTTCACGCCTTTTGGATATGTCTGTCACTACAAACACACACACACACATATATATATATATATATATATATATATATATATATATATATATATATATATATATATATATATATATAAATGTATAATCAGTGTCAAACTACCACAAACAGCCACGTGTTACAAACACATAATGTGGATTCGACAAGGATATATACAGCAGGATTAATATTAACTGATGTTTTTCTTGATGGCTGTGTGGATAAGTCACCGCCTGTCTCTCAGTACCCAACTCAAAGGGCATTGGTTTGAATCCTCTCCCGGGCAGATGCATTTATCCATAATATAATTCTCTTTGGAAAATAAAGTATTCCGAAGGGAAAGCGAATTCAGTATTACCTTTGGAAAGCAAAGTATTCCGAAGGGAAAGCGAATTTAGTATTACCATTGGAAAACAAAGTATTCTGAAGGGAAAGCTAATTCAATATTCCCTTTGGAAAATAAAGTATTCCGAAGGGAAAGCGAATTCCATGTTTGAAAGAATAAAAAGTCACATGAGAATTAGTGACACATATATACATATAGAATCATATACATTTTTATGACAACATTTTCAATTTCAATAGAATAGAGAACAACTTCTTGCATAAAATCACACTACACTACACACACACACACACACACACACACACACACACACACACACACACACACACACAAGTAAACAGAGACCCTATAATAAAGTCCATTAGAATGTAACCCGAAAGTACTCGCAACTAAAAGCCCTAACACAAAATAATTACTTCTAAATGTGTAGTAGCCATTATTACAGGTCTTGATTGCTTGAAGCACAAATTACATCCGAGAAAGTGGGTGGTGTATTAAAGAGGGCGGGGGGGGGGGTGTCGTTCGTACGCCCCCGACATTGAACTCTCAACAATAAAGGGTTCGCCGGAGGAGTGAGGTTGGCGTATAAGGGCCTACCTACTTCACAAAAGCTCTCAGGAGAAGCGGTTTAACCAACCACGTGACGAGTGTAATGGAGGAAGCCTAGAACCAACGCAGCTACCCTGCAATTAAGTCGTTATGGCCTCATCTTAGATAAACTGACCTCGATAGCCCAGGCCCGATGAGGAGCAGGAGCAGGAGGAGGAGGAGGAGGAGGAGGAAGAAGAGAAGGAGGAGCAGCACCTCCTCGGGTCATCAAGGAGCTACGAGATACCAGGGGCATGACAAGGCCGCTGGTCGACGAGAAAGATGCCTATGGAAGGAGGACTGCTTGTAGATTAATTATTAATAATATATATATATATATATATATATATATATATATATATATATATATATAATATTATTTTATTATTAAAATGATAAATTTTGGATGTATTTTGCATTTTTTCCTAACATACAAACCTGAGGTCTTTACATAGGAATTACCTTTATTATTATTATTATTATTATTATTATTATTATTATTATTATTATTATTATTATTATTATAAAAAGTTTTACCAGACCACTGAGTTGATTATCAGCTCCCACAAGGCTGGCCAGAAGGGTTTGTTTTTATTCGTATTTTTTCTTTATTTGTATTTTGTCAATTGAATTACAATACTTCAAAAACTTCATAATTGGATTAATTTCAAATGTAGCAGTTTCTGACAAAATCTCACTGATCAATCTATTTCCAAAACTTGATGTTCGCTGCTGATTATACTTTGGCATCCACACAATAAATGTTTGTTATCATTACAGAGGAGCCCTAGGGTACCAGGGGGTTTTTCTAAGAGGCTTGACACATCTTCGGGTCATCGAGGAGCCACGAGATACCCGGGGCATGACAGGGCCTCTCGCCTAGAAGGATGTCTATGGGGGGAAGACTTCTTGTAGAAGAGCCCTAGGGTACCAGGTTGGGCTTTCCAAGAAGCCCGGGCACCTCCTCGGGTCATCAAGGAGATACGAGATACCCGGGGCATAGCAGGGCCTCTCGCCTAGAAGGATGTCTATGGGAGAGCCTTGGGGTACCAAGGGGGCTTTCTAAGAGGCCCGGACACCTCCTCGGGTCATCAAGTAGCTACGAGATACCCGGGGCATGACAGGGCTCTCGCCTAGAAGGATGCCTATGGAAGGAGGAGGTCTTCTTGTAAAAGGACCCTCCCTACTGTACGCCAGGACACCCCCTCAGGGGGGCATTCTGTGAGGCCCGGGCAAGGGTAGGCGTGAGAACTTCGAGGGTGCCCCAATCTGCTAGGCTGTAATTAATGGGCATCGTGATGCAGCGATGGCTCATACATGATAGCCAGGAGATTAGTGTTTGATCCGACGCTTGAAGCTTCTCTTGCACGCGATGGAGGGCGACGGGTTAAGTGGTGGAGCTAAACGGAGGTGAACTAAATGCCAATGCCCCTTTTAAGGGTCTCCCTGTGAGAGCTCTTGCACAGCGTAGTGTATACAGGAGGCTCCTGAGCATATTATTGATATTATTATTTTTACTTGATGAGCAAAAACTCCATGTAGAATTTTTTTTCGCCATTCAGGTTACAAAGAGTGCATTATTATTATTATTATTATTATTATTATTATTATTATTATTATTATTATTATTATTATTATTATTATTATTGAGAAATTAAAAGCCACAGTAGCTACTGTGGCTTTTAATTTCGATACTCTAGCCTCGTTACAGGGTCGTCTTGTTTATTATTATTATTATTATTATTATTATTATTATTATTATTATTATTATTATTATTATTCGCGTTATTAGCAGTAGTAGCAGCAGAAATAGCAGCAGTAGCAGTAATAGTAGTAGTAGTAGTAGTAGGTGGATTGGGGATGGGGGTGTAATGTATATTATTAGGACCCACTAAGAGACTTTCCCAGATACAGGCCGAAAGGAGCCTGTAAAGTGACCACCACTCAAACAGGATTTTTGAGAGCAAGGATAATTAATTTTAGGTAAAGGCTCATATGGGAACGCATTAAAAGTCAATTAAGTTATCTTTATCGATAAAATATGGCTGCTAACAAATTTCAAACTAAAACTACTATTGGATATTTTGTTGTGTAACTAATGGCGAAGTATAAATTCATTAAGATCATTCTCAAAATGTAAATTGCATCTCAAGTATAAATAAAAAACAAACATATATATACGTATATAAATAAATGTCTGACTCACATCAGGATCGAACCCAGGTCCTTCAACTGAAAGACCTGGGTTCGATCCTGATGTGAGTCAGAAATTTATTTCCGTTCCACACGTGACTGTTTGTTGATTATTTCTGATATATACACATATATACACACATACATATAAAAATAGTGTGTGTATGTGTGTGCGTGCATTACAAAACATTTCCATATCTGTGTGAGAGAGAGAGAGAGAGAGAGAGAGAGAGAGAGAGAGAGAGAGAGAGAGAGAGAGAGTTATTTCTATCTAGAACGAACAATTATTTTCATCTGGAACGAGTTGTGACTAACCAGTATGGAGAGAGGAGAGAGAGAGAGAGAGAGAGAGAGAGAGAGAGAGAGAGAGAGAGAGAGAGAGAGAGAGACCTGACAACCAACCTACCTCTTCCTGAATTCGAGCAAAGATATATAATTCGAACAAAACGTTTTCCGGTTTGAAAAAAAAATGTGAGGCCCATCGTTCGTCTTTTCAATTGTTTTCTACGTGTCGTCTATGTGTCATCTGTCATCATTACGTGTCGTATGGCACGTGCTCTGGTGTCATTTCGGCGTCATCTGTTTCCGAGCTGCCTGCGCGTATTTCTCGAGCTCCTAGGTGCCGACAGTGGCAATTTGTCACTGGGAAAAACGTTTCTTTTCCAAGTTTATTGAAAAAAGTGTATAATTTTTTTTTAAGGAATGGGGTTCCTATGAGAATGCCTCTTCAGTTGGTCTCTTTTCGAATAGCGAGAGAATTTATTTTTAAAGTATATCCATTATTCTTCAATAACAATGCCAATGTGTATATATATACACATATATATACATATATATATCTATATATATTATATATATAATTATATATATATATATATACACATACATATATTCACATTACTGAATACTATCTTATAACGAAAAAACTTAGCAGAATTATATTTTACTACTAACCTACTGACTCATCTATGACTAATTAGGTCATTTGGTAAATTCCGTAATTAGGACGTCATTAATTGCACCAGATAACTACTCAGTTGCAAGGTTACCCGAACATCATGCAAACACAGTGAAAGTCTATTAAGTTCTGTCAGTGATTTACTCAATCTAAAAGTTTCCACACGTAAGAACACCATCTCTCTCTCTCTCTCTCTCTCTCTCTCTCTCTCTCTCTCTCTCTCTCTCTCAGCCTATCCTTCCCCGGAACCCTCCACGAACAAATAGCCCTTCGGAAACACTGAGAGAGAGAGAGAGAGAGAGAGAGAGAGAGAGAGAGAGAGAGAGACCTCGGGCTGACATTTTGGATGGACATGAGTGCAAGTACATTGGAAATTTCGTTTCATTCTTGCGTGTGTATGTGTGTCTGAGAGAGAGAGAGAGAGAGAGAGAGAGAGAGAGAGAGAGAGAGAGAGAGAGAGAGAGAGAGAGAGAGAGAGATCGGGCTGACATTTTGGATGGACATGAGTGCAAGTACATTGGAAATTTCGTTTCATTCTCATGTGTATGTGTGTGTCTGAGAGAGAGAGAGAGAGAGAGAGAGAGAGAGAGAGAGAGAGAGAGAGAGACCTTGGGCTGACATTTTGTATGGATATGAGTGCAAGTACATTGGAAATTTCGTTTCATTCTTGCGTGTGTATGTGTGTCAGAGAGAGAGAGAGAGAGAGAGAGAGAGAGAGAGAGCACAACCTGCTCATCAAAAAACTATACAAAGGACAAATGATAGAGGAGTTCTGTCACACGTACGATCATCGCACCAGACAGCTATATAGACCTCCGAGGGAAAGTGTTCTGGATGACTTACCGTATTAAATGTACCATGCACATACCTCCCCTGTATATCCAACAATTGTAACCACACGTCATAAACTACAAGGTACGTGTTTACTATCCACGGATGCACGTACACACGCACATACACGAGCGTGCGCGCATCTACACGCCCACAGTGTGTGCGCATGCATAACAGGTACCTGTGTGTAAGTTTACATAAACACACCTGCTGACATCAACATAAATCATACAGTATACATGCATACATTTATGTATACAGCACGGAATTCCTGCAATAAGTGTGGAAAAGAAAGACGCGAGAGTTTATGACTCTATGAATATATGATGATGGAATGTCTATAAAGCCAGCGAGGAATGAGATTTTTTATTTGATATCAAATATTAAAAGTCGTTGCGGTTCCTGATTAAGTAAACAAAACAATAAAACGTGAGTTAGAATTTTGAATATCGAACATGGAATAAAATATTTGCCATATGTATGTATGTATGTATGTATGTATATATATATATATATATATATATATATATATATATATATATATATACATATATATATATATATATATATATATATATATATATATATATATATATATATATATATATATACTGTGTACAAATAATAATAAACACAATCACACCTAATCACGACAGCTTACCTCAGTAACTAAAGATAGGTAAATAAATAAACTAGGATCATAATTCCCATAGTAAATGAGTGAATAAACAAATAAATATGTATATATATATGTGTGTATATAATACACACACACACACACACACACACACACACACATATATATATATATATATATATATATATATATATATATATATATATATATATATATATATATATATATATATATATATATATATATATATATATAAACGGACATCATCCGGATTGCAATAACGAAGACTGCAAGTTAAATCGGACAGTTTTCCTAGACCGCAAACGCTTGAGATCAAGTAGACTGCGGTCAAGAAAGGATTTATTGCATCTCTCTCTCGGCGCATTTTGGGGTTGGAAGCTCGTTAGCAATTACTTTACGAAGTCTCTCCGGATTTGTCAGGCTAGTGGAATGAGTTACTATCGCCCTTGGTCAGATTTTGTTGGTTTTTCAACGTGGCGAAAATATGACTTTATCTATTTATGACGTTGATATTTGACGTTATACGCGGGGTGGAAGTGGAAGGAATTCACGAAGAGAAATGAAAACCAAAGCTCCAATGCAGTCCGTTCTCTTAAAGAGTCAGGACCGAATTGAAGTAAGTGTGTAACAGGTGAATAAGAGACACGCCTACTGCAACATGTTGGGATGAATAATATGTATAGAATACATGTATATATATATAATATACGTATGTATATCGTAGTCTTCATTTAAATCCTATTTTCTAAATTTTTTTTTTCTCAAAAACAAAGCGAGATGGGAAATGTTCTTACCGAAACCCATTCCAAAAAACCTGGAGAGAGAGAGAGAGGAGAGAGAAATATCACGGACACTACATTCACCATACGCTATTTAGCGACCAGACTATTCCCAATGAAAAACATCCATCCTCTATCCTTCAATTCCCACTACAAGCAGAGGGAAGGACCCCAACGGGTTCCTTTCACCGGAGAAATAACCCATAACACCCACTAAGATTTACGAGAGGTCACAAAGACTCTCGACCAAGTATGATTTCATAAACCCCTAAGTCAGCGAAGGAAGGGGCCTTGCGGCACTCCGATCAATCAGTGCCACGCAGAAATGGCCTTCTTGAGCAGTCGAGCATTGGGTGGACTCATTTGTCTAAGGTGCAAGGCGATGGGAGTCACTCCAGGGAGGTTTCTGGGATCTTTTAATATTAGGCACACCAATCTTCGCACAAAGACGTTGGTATTTTATTTACCACTGGTGCAAAATTGAGATTACGCATGCATACCTGAGTATAATAAGCGTGACTTCAATTTTGCCTCAGATATTACGAACTCGGTGCAAATCTTGTCTTCGTCGAAACTCGGTGCAAATTTTGTTTTCGAAACTCGGTGCAAATCTTGTTTTCGTCGAAACTCGGTGCAAATCTTGTCTTCGTCGAAACTCGGTGCAAATCTTGTCTTTGTCGAAACTCGGTGCAAACCTTGCCTTCGTCGAAACTCGGTGTAATTCTTGTTGTCGAAACTTGGTGCAAATCTTGGTGTCGAAACTCGGTGCAAATCTTGTCATCGTCGAAACTCGGTGCAAATCTTGTCTTCGTCGAAACTTGGTGCAAATCTTGTCGTGGAAACTCGGCGCAAATCTTGTCTTCGTCGAAACTCGGTGTAAATCTTGTAGTCGAAACTCGTTACACATCTTGTCTTCGTAGAAACTCGGTGCCAATCTTGTCTTCGTCGAAACTCGGTGCAAATCTTGACTTCGTCGAAACTCGGTGCAAATCTTGTCTTCGTCGAAACTCGGTGCAAATCTTGACTTGGTCGAAACTCGGTGCAAATCTTGACTTCGTCGAAACTTATGTGCAATTCTTGTTGTCGAAACTCGGTGCAAATCTTGTCTTCATCGAAACTGTGTAAATCTTGCTGTCGAAACCCGGTGCAAATCTCGTCTCCGTCGAAACTCTGTGCAAATCTTTTCCCTAACACTCTCTAAAGCATCCAAGAAAACTTACGCATGCAACACCACTTTATCAATCTTATCGCACGACACAGAGCTGAATAACTACTTCTAGCTACGATTACTTTGAAACTACATTATACATCTTTTATATAACACCTAATCAAATCTAGCGCTCGACTAGAAGCTCGTGCTAGCCACTTTCACGCTCATAAACATCATGTCGAACAAGTAGAGAAAAAAAAAAAAGCCCATTTCGAATGACAAATGGTTGGATACGTTACGTGACAGAACCAGAAGTACATGGCACTTAAGGTGGTCCGTGGCCCGCAAATTTCCTTCGCTTTTTATGAAGGCAATCGGAACCGTAACATACTATTTGAGAATCAGAATTATAGGTAAATGGAACGTTTCCTACAGAGTGGGCTGACCGGCGCACTGTAGACGGTCCTGACGGTCAACAGCTGCAGGTCTCTCTGATTTCCTCCGACTTAGCTGTTCAACTTCCTTAACTCGATCTTGGTCTAATTTTTGCCTCCGTTTTAAGTATTTCATAACAGTAACAATAATATAAGTAGTACTTGATCCTCCTTACACTTAGCATTGAAAAACATATGGACACGAAAGTCAAGAGAGAGAGAGAGAGAGAGAGAGAGAGAGAGAGAGAGAGAGAGAGAGAGAGAGAGAGAGAATCTCTCAGATGTAAAAGAACCTCTTGAAACTAGAATAAAAAATAAGTTATTAGAAATAATTGATAACATGAACTGAGAGAGAGAGAGAGAGAGAGAGAGAGAGAGAGAGAGAGAGAGAGAGAGAGAGAGAGAGAGAGATAATCCTTCAATGTAAGAGAGACCTTCTGAAACAAGACAAAAAAATAAGTTGTTAAAAACAATTGATAACATAAACAGAGAGAGAGAGAGAGAGAGAGAGAGAGAGAGAGAGAGAGAGAGAGAGAGAGAGAGAGAGAGAATCTCACGTTAAAATCTTAGACAGAAGAACCATCACCAAATAAGGAATTCATTTTCGGACAACATCAAAACACGAAAGCTCACCACTCGTCAAGATTAAAGATAAAACTCGCCTGCTAGAATGACTTCCTCGCTGAAAGGAGAAAAAATACACGTAGCTGAGCATCACTGAATAATACTTCATGCTAAGTGGAAATTCACGTGGCTTAACAAGACAGAATTCTTCGTGCTTCATAGTGAAAATTCAAGTGGCCAAGCATGGCGGAACACTTCATGTTTAGTAAAAAATTCAAGTGGCTAAGCATGGCTACATGCCTCATGCTTCGTATTATTACACGTGGCTAGGCATGACTGAGTACTTAATGAATCCACGTGGCTGGTCCTGAATGAAGTGAATTACTTCATGCTTGTTAAAGAAATCCTGATAGCTTGAATTACAGATAAAAAGATCCGTTTATTTCAATATTGCAAGACATAATTTAAAAAATCCCCTGTTTGATAGTGCTAAGAAATTCTGGTACACTTAACTACACACATAAAAAGATCCGGATTAACTAAATATTGGAAAAAATAATTAAAAAATCGCCAAAATTTTACTGCTATACATATATAAGTTGACTATATTATACCAATTATTATTTCATTTAATTTCCATCCTCATCTATTAACAAAAACTTTTGCTTTTCGGGTCCAACTGGGACCAATCTGCCAATCACATCAGCCTCTGACTTTAAGCGATAATTTCTAGGATGAGGCTGCTAGCCCCATGACTAAGCCCTACAGATGATAATCGTCTAGCAATCATGGGTATCCATCCATACAAGTCCTGACCCAACCAGGCGAAACTAAAACTCACTGACATGGCGACTAGCGACGAGAACGTGTTACAAACTGGTCAGCAGAGACCACGGCCGTTACTTAAGAGTTACAAGGCTTAGAGCTCCAGGGAGGATAATAACATATCCTACGCCGAAAGATGAAAGTCCTTTGGAAAGAGACCGCTCGCTGGAGGACGAACACGACATTAGCGGAACCGCACGCAGGTTTCGAAACCAGAGTGCGGTCGTTCTAATACATGTTTCGTTCTAAAAGGGGTAGCGGTTCCAATCACAAAAAAAGCGGAGAGATTTCCGATGGACGCGTTTCGTCACAGTCTTCAAAAAAGTTGGGTCCATACGTGCAAAGCGAAAACTAACTTAGGGTCAGAAAGGAAGAAGGAGCTATGAAGCGTGATTAAGCATATCTACGAGTGAGTAATGCAACGAATAAAAATATGTGAATAAATGGGAAATAGCAACGAAGTTCAAAACGAAAAAAAATAAAAGAAAAAAAAACGATAGATTAGAAGCGTGCAACTGAAATAAAGGACTAACACGAATAAAAATGAATAAATACGCAAATGAGACATCAATTCAAAAAGATAAATCTATAAAAAAAACAAATGAAAGAAAAATATTATGAAGGCTAATGTATACGACTGGATAAAAGAGTCAGTGAAGCAGATATGGGGAAAGCCTAATAAATTCAATTCAGAAATGGAGAAAACCCGCTTTTCAGTTTTGCAATTCAAGGATTTGCGACAAATGGCGTCAGTGGAACGTATTAAGCCAAGCCCAGAATGCAAAAGCAGAAATGTCTTCAGTTCTAATTACATGGAAACGTTTCCTGATCCAGCTACATATAAACTGGTTAGGCTAAGTAAATAGATCCCCCTGATTTCTGACACAACTGATTATGAATAAAATGACATAAAATAATCCTGCGGTATTTCTGTAATGATAGCAATGGCTGTTTCAATTGCATAAAAGAAAATAAATATTTAAATATGTATGTACGTACGTACATACATACATACATTCATACATACATAAACAAATAAATAAATAAAACGTTTGAAAAATTCTGCATTCCTGTCAACCAAGGTTCAGCTGTGGAAAAATCACTCAGCCAGAGAAGTGTATTCCGTCGGTGTATTTGGTTTCCTTACCGAATGCCTTGAACCACTTCAAAGGGCCATAGCCTGGAACAGAAAGTTCTCTAGTCATCTGTCAACTTTCGTTGGCGTTCCTCTCAAGGACTTTTTCCTTTTCTCAGAATACGAGTTGATTTCATACTCGACGCGCATCGGTGACCGAGCTCGCGCGCGCGCGCTAAATGGAGTTAAAATAAGCAGTATCTAAAGGAATTATGATCCTTCCCTGCAAATGATGACTCACGTCCGCATGGAAAATTAGACTTTTTAATCTCTACTTGTAACTAAAGACATATACTCCTACATAAAACTATAAAAAGATTAGAGAGAAATTTAACTCTAACACTCAATCGCAGAATAATTATAATCTCAGTTGCTAAATAACAAAAACCATTTTTTTCAAATTTATTGTTCAGTAATGCACGAATGATACATACACTTTTGGTTTCAATTCACCACAAAATCATTCTAATCCATTTGCAAGACACTAGTGTTTAGTTAAGTGAATCATGTTCAGAAAAACAATTCCCAAAACCGCAAAATTTATTTGGAACATTTTTACAATCTTGGCATATTTTCAGACAAATATCTGAAATTCTCTCTCTCTCTCTCTCTCTCTCTCTCTCTTCTCTCTCTCTCTCTCTCTCTCTCTCATTTTCCTTTTCTCTCACATTTCCCGGTTTGGGAATTTTCGTGTCTGTTATTACAAGTAGTTTATTATTCAATGTAAGGCTAAAAGATAAATAGTATAAGTCATGATGATCGAGGGGAAAGTAGGGGCAACTCTCTCTCTCTCTCTCTCTCTCTCTCTCTCTCTCTCTCTCTCTCTCAGGATAAATGACAAAAAAAAAAAGTCAGAACCTAAACATATACTTTACAAGGTGTAACATACTTCAAGAAAACCAAGTGACAATAGGAAGGGCAAGGCAAACATTTTTGACCACTTAAGGAGTCCAACAAAAAGACAGCGAAGCAGGAGCAATACCCTTTGTCTAAGAGTGAAAGAAAGGAAGATTTTCCCCAGTCTCGAAATAATCACAGGCCTTGACCAAAGGCGTATCCTTCCAGGCTTTATTCCAGGAGGTCCAGCGTCTTCCGGATTTTCCACCGCGTAGAAACAGCACGTATTTCGCCGTGAAGTCATCAGCCAGGAAGGTGGAAGTGGGTGGATTAAAGTCTAGGAAAAAATGAAGGGAAAAAGTCTCACTTGGTGGAAAAGGATTCTCGAAACAAAAGGGTTTATGAGACATTGTGTTCCTGACTGTGGAGAGAGAGAGAGAGAGAGAGAGAGAGAGAGAGAGAGAGAGAGAGAGAGAGAGAGAGAGAGGGCATACTTTAGTTACCAATGGGCAATGTAACAGACAACACATTCAAATTCTGTTTCTGTGTTTGAGAGAGAGAGAGAGAGAGAGAGAGAGAGAGAGAGAGAGAGAGAGAGAGAGAGAGAGAGAGAGAGAGAGAGGTACAAGTAAAAATACAGTATTCAATACGGCCTCCTTCAAGATTTTATTTCTTGAAGTGGTCTTCAAGAATTCATTCCATGACGTGGTGGCAGACTCTCTCTCGCTCTCGCTCTCTCTCTCTCTCTCTGTGTCAGGAGGAACTCCTGCAGAACTTTTTGTCCTTGTTTCCAAGGTCAGCGACCCTGAATCGCAAACAATGCCTGATTATGCTAATCTGATTCACACGGGAGACAATGCTGGCATGTATTCACGTCGTTTCTTAACTCCTTGCGCTCTATGTGGGTCAATGTGTTACCAGTTTTTCCTGGTCTACTGATTATCATTACAAAGATACACCTATATGGATATGAGGTGGATAAATTGTGTTATTTAGTGGTTAGATAATAATAATAATAATAATAATAATAATAATAATAATAATAATAATAATAATAATAATAATAATAGTAATAATAATAATAATGCTTGTGACTTCTCGTCAGACTTTTTGTTTAATTATTAAGTTTTAAGCCTATTAACTAATTCATTTTTATTCCAGATTTATATATTTACCTTAAATCCATTTTTAGCATTTGTTTACATCAATAGATATTTGGATATTCCTTATCCATATCCACTTACTTCGGCTCAATGACCCTTAGGGTCCCAGAGGCTGGGCTATCCTTGAATTTCGTAAATCCATGTATCAGTCTCTTTGCTTATATCTTCGTTCGAATCTCTTTCTCCCCTTTTTTGTTCTTATTTCACTCCCTTGTCATCGTCGGCGCCCTTTGTAATTATTATTATTATTATTATTATTATTATTATTATTATTATTATTATTATTATGTACATATATTCATGCGACAAAGAGAAGTTTTCACATTCCAGAATGCCAATATGTGATAAAATTTAAGAAAGCCTAATGAATTACAAAACCTAAATTCATCCCCATTCCCAACCATCCGTAACTAAGACACTGTGACGGCAGGGAGAGCAAGAGAAGAGAAAATAAGTTAAAAAAAAATATATATAATAAATAAAAAGAAAAGAAGAAGAACGAAGAATTCCCAGGAACTATCTTTCTCTCATCACCTCAATCGTCGTCACCTAAATCAGCCCAAAATTTTCCATCGTAAAATTGAGGTTTGAAATTGACACCCAATAATCTCTCAAAAATGCTCTGACGTACAGCTGTTCCTCTTGTGCGTGCGTGTGTGTGCTTGTGTGCATGTGTGTGTGTGCGTGTGTCCCGTCACGGTACGTATTATTATATTTTGACGGTCGTGTTAAGGATCTCGTTCTCCGTGGACAAACAGGTTTATTGAGAGAGGCAAAGGGAGAACTCTGCACTAAAACGGTTTCAAGATAAAGAGGAAATTAGCAATAATTGTGATCATAACCGAGGAACGCAGCAATAACCAGCGGTACAACAGTATATCGGCCGTAACAATTAGGGTACATCGGATGCCCCGGACTTGTAAATGGCAAGTGTTTAGAAAAGACCCGTAATAAAATCGCGTAACATGGTAATTTCGAAATGCCTTTTGAGAACAACCCGGGCGAGGTTCCCGCATGGAGGAAGACTCAATCGGGTTAAAAACTATTAGGTTATTGCATGAAGATATATATTACACCGGCCGGGATAATCTCATTAGCTTCCTGGGCAAGCAAGCGACGCCTTCAAATGGGCCGAGACAGGACCGCCTTCGAGATTCAAGTAAATTATTACTGCCTTATCGCACGGGGAGAGATTTAATG
Organism: Macrobrachium rosenbergii; assembly: GCF_040412425.1. Classification (NCBI taxonomy): domain Eukaryota; kingdom Metazoa; phylum Arthropoda; class Malacostraca; order Decapoda; family Palaemonidae; genus Macrobrachium; species Macrobrachium rosenbergii. The sequence continues at coordinate 2,501,634 of NC_089745.1, read as the reverse complement.
CTGCGAGAGTTAATCTTATTACTGCAGAGGCCAAGCATTTCTTGCTCGCTCGCTTGCTTGCTTGAAGCGGTTACACGGGCACACTTCGAGAATTAATCTCATTAATGCAAAGCGCAGGCAAGGAGTAATTGGTGGACTCTCTTGCTGTCACTCTCTGATTTTAATAGGTGTCTCGGGTATATACCCCGGCCGTGAGTGCGGTGGTGCCCCGACCTGGCGCCCTAACTTGGTATGAATCTAAATTCTAGGATGCTAGGTCAGGGAGGAGGGGTGCAGGTACTCCCTCAGAATGGCACGGGCTAAATGGATGAATAATGTAAAGGAGCGGGTGAGGAAAGGACAAAAATTTTGTACTCCAGCCCAAAAGAATCAGTCAATTTATACTTTGAAAAAGAGAAATGAAAAAGCGTATGGAGATATTATAGCATAATCATGTCGTATTATATATATATATATATATATATATATATATATATATATATATATATATATATATAAATATGAATGAATTTTTATCACATCACCGTGACTTACATACAAGCATTAAGCTACAAATGTCGTTTGATACCCAATTCGCTCTACCTCGAAATAATATATGTATATAAATTATATGTAGAGCAATTGATGTTAAAAACATTTGTAGCATAATCATATATACAGTATATATATATATATATATATATATATATATATATATATATATATATATATATATAT
>NC_089745.1:2478417-2498417 GCF_040412425.1 Macrobrachium rosenbergii | reverse complement strand
CAGATATATACTTAGAGCCCACTGACTCATTTCGTAATGAATAAATTAATATCTATCTATGCTGACGTCACACAAACATTATTAACATTATATAAAAAAAATTACGAAAACAAACTCACTCGAAAAGAGGCATGAGAATTTGTAAGTATGAGGAAGGGGTCTTCCGCGACTAATGCTAGACCTCTCTCTCTCTCTCTCTCTCTCTCTCTCTCTCTCTCTCTCTCTCTCTCTCTCTCGTTTTTCCTCGACAGCTTGAGGTGACCGGAAGAGGCGACTGGGAAAAAGATACATAAGGTTCGTTACCATTCCGCGGTCTCTCTCTCTCTCTCTCTCTCTCTCTTTCTTTGCAATGGCCCCGGCTTATTACGTCACTGTCCGAGAAGATGGTGAAGAATACTTATGTGTTAATCCAGTCTTCCCAATGTCTTGATTCTCCCAAACCAACAAACGAGAAACCTGAAGTCGATACTCACAGAAAAGCGGGGGCGGGAATTGGGCACATTTCCCTACTAGTAGCGTCAATGGTCGCTTAAGCAATAAATTAAGTGCTTGGTAGGTAGCTGACCGCGGTGGGTCGCAACCACTGCAGAAAAGGGCATGGGCTCACAACCTCATCTCAACCAAGATATTGAGAACCATAAGTTTAATGTTTTCTGGAGAAACACCTTGGTGGGCAAGAATGCTACAGTTGCACTTAGGGATATATATATATATATATATATATATATATATATATATATATATATATATATATATATATATATATATATATATATATATATATATATATATATATACTATATAGTGTATGTATATATATATATATATATATATAATGTGTGTGTGTATGTATGTATAGTTTACTTTTGAAAATGTGGAAAACAGGTCTACAGCCACTGCCACGCTTGGAATCTTGAATCCAAAACAAATTTGGTACTTACGAAAAAAACTGTAAAATCTGCCACCGACAGTCAGTATACCGCTTAAAAAAGAAAGAAAAAATTATATATATATATAGCATATATATATACATATATATATATATATATATATATATATATATATATATATATATATATAAATAATGAAGACACACTCATAAAAATCACTCAAGGTCCAACGAAATCACCCCATAAAATAAATAACAATAGCTTCGAGTTATATATAGTCACTTCCGTATTTATCCACATGCAGTGAATTTATTGACGAAGAGAATGATTCATTTTCGCTACACCACAAATAATTTCATCGGTAAATTGGTATCGTATATAAATACACACCTTTGTTGCTGATTCATCTTAATTCATCGGTAATTTATCTACTCTCGTCCCCCTGATTTCCAGTTTTATGCTACTGGAATTCATTTTATTGAAACTTGTTTTTGCAAAGTCACACCTTTTTTTTGGGTGGCTTATTTCATTCAATATTTTTGTAAGTCTTTCAAAATATCAAGAACTATAAAAGTAACAGAAATACATTATCTATACGAAATGAACAAACCCTTCTTATGAACAAAGTAACGAGGTTTATATGTATGTATGTATGTATATATATATATATATATATATATATATATATATATATATATATATATATATATATATATATATATATATATATATATATATATAAATACTTTTTCAACATTGGTAATTCCCCCTATAGGCTCGCTCTAGAGGAAGTTTAAAAACACGGTGGTCACTGCCCGCATTCATACTTTAACAGTTTAATCAGAGATGAAAATCCACAACATAAGCTCTTCATACATCCACATAAAGGCCTTTTCAGCAGCGCATCGAAACCCCTACAAACAATGCACCATTCACCTCTATCTCACTCGCACTCTTGCAGATAATCCAAATTTTATAATATCACAAGAGTATTACAAACTTAAACATGTGTCCATTTCAATACGGAAATATCAACAAATAACATAATTACAAATACAAAAATAAAGAGAGAAATTACCACTGGAAATAATCACATGATTGAACGACTGTAACAGACGCAGTAGAAAGGACTAGGAAAAAAAAGACAACGAGTACGATTAGATAAAAAAAATAAAAATAAAAATAAAAATAAAAATGAGAAAGAGTCGAGTCATGCGTGCACCAATATAAAATGACTCGGTCCACTGGATTCGCACTTAACCCTTTTTCCCCCAAAATCGTAAACAAGCGGAAAGACAAACGACTTGAACGACAGTGAAGAATTGACTAAGAGAGAGAGAGAGAGAGAGAGAGAGAGAGAGAGAGAGAGAGAGAGAGAGAGAGAGAGAGACTCCCAAGATAAGCTACAGAGAGAGAGAGAGAGAGAGAGAGAGAGAGAGAGAGAGAGAGAGAGAGTAAGTAAAATTATTATTCCTAGAGAGAGAGAGAGAGAGAGAGAGAGAGAGAGAGAGAGAGAGAGTATTAGAGAGAGTATTATCCAGAGAGAGAGAGAGAGAGAGAGAGAGAGAGAGAGAGAGAGAGAGAGAGAGAGAGTAATAAATATTATTCCTAGAGAGAGAGAGAGAGAGAGAGAGAGAGAGAGAGAGAGAGAGAGAGAGAGAGAGAGAGAGAGAGAGAGAGAGAGCCAAGGTAAGAAATATTATTCCTACAGAGAGAGAGAGAGAGAGAGAGAGAGAGAGAGAGAGAGAGAGAGAGAGAGAGTTATTCCTACACAGAGAAGAGAGAGAGAGAGAGAGAGAGAGAGAGAGAGAGATAAAAGAAAAAGAGAACACTAAAAAACTTTATTAATCATCCACAGACCTGGACGTCACACAAAGCCGACGGTCTTAATCGTCTCGTCCGCGATAACCGTTTGAAAGACGGGTTTTCGTAAGCGTCAAAATGAGCATTTCCAAATGCCTTTATTGTCATCATCGAGGTAAAGTATGTTCCACTATATTACAAGAACACTGACGGTACCTTTAAATATACCTCTTCGAGCGGAAACAAAATGACAGAAAATGATAGAGATTAAACAGGACTACAATTGTAAACACAAAAATGGAATATAAAATAAATGACAGTTGGCTTCCCTGTCTCACTGTAGCTTATACTAGGCTAGTAAGTTTGTTGCAAGTAGCTACGCAAGGATTATTGACCAGAGTTGCTCGTGTCATGCCCAAGCCCACACTTCTGGCTAAGGGGAACTTTAGCGTCAATGACGTAGGTATTAAATAAATATATTTGAAGTCTACTGAAGCTAATAATTTAAGTAAGTTTAGATCAATATAACTTATATTGACTTACCCGAAGCATCTCCGATTTAATTTACATTAAATAAAATTAAATTACATTAAATGAAGACAAAAGCAGCAAGAAAAGAGAGAGAGAGAGAGAGAGAGAGAGAGAGAGAGAGAGAGAGATAATAATATACCTCATGATGAAAACTCCTAAACATTTAATTCCATTACTTTTTTTGCTAAAAAATTCCGCGTTAAAACAAATCATGTCTCGTGATGAAAACACTTTTTAATCTGTTCCAGTGCTGATTAAATCCTTTGCTTAAGCAACAGATAAATGCTCAGGTCACGCGTTCCTGATAATAGACAAACAGATTAATTACAGAAAATTAACACAAAGCGAATTAAGTAAAACGGCTAAAATATACTGTAAATGGGAATAGAGAGAAAAGCTCAAGTAATTGCAAGTGTAAAGAAATTCAAGCAGAGCTTTGATACATGAACTGAACCCTACCCCAAAAGCACAGGCATTTACTGTCAACAGTAATAATAATAATAATATTAAATAATAATAATATTAATAATAATAATGATGTGTATTATTATTGTTAATGTGTATTAACTCTTTATTATTAGCAATATGCCAATGAATGACAAAGTCATATAAAAATGATCAAGGTACAGAAAAATCTTCCCAGTTGTTTCTGTGCACCTTGCAGACAGCTGAGGAAGAGAGAGAGAGAGAGAGAGAGAGAGAGAGAGAGAGGAGGGCCGTCCCAGCACCAGTTTACCCCCACGTCAGGAAAAAGGAAGTGACAGAGGAACGCGGAAGGTTTCAGGGAGGGAAATTACTACTGCCCCGTCGTGTACTTCGCGCACGCCCACCGGCTGTTTCCAGATTTGCATATTTTCCCCGGAAAAAAAAAGTTCCCTGATTTTATTTGATCGTTAAAGGAAAAATATTATCTACCTTTAACATGAGAATTTTTTTTGTTTTTGTTTTTTTTAGTTTAGCGAAGTTTTTCTAACGTGGAAGAAGATGCTATGAGTATTGATAATTTATTCTGCACATGGGTGAGTATACATTTTTCTCTCTCTTCTCTCTCTTTCTCTCTCTCTCTCTCTCTCTCTCTCTCTATCTCTCTTTCTCTATATATATATATATATATATATTATATATATATATATATATATGTGTGTGTGTGTGTGTGTGTGTATGTATGTATATGTGTGTGTCTGAACAAAATAAAATAATGAAAAAATAGCTATAATTAAAGACAACAGAAAAACTCAAGCATAAAAAATAAAGACAGAAAAACGAATAACAAGAAATAGTGAAAGAAAAGAACGAAAAAAGTAAATTTTCCCTTGTTGGCCCATCAAAAGGGAGAGAAAGAGAAAGAGAGAGAGAGAGAGAGAGAGAGAGAGAGAATTTCTCTTGAGACATAAAATGGAGCCATGTTTTTGAATACAATGATATATCTTAGATTATACATTGTATTACACTATAGCAAAAACAGAAAAAGTTTAAATGGGGAAATGAGAGGAAGGAGAGAGAGAGAGAGAGAGAGAGAGAGAGAGAGAGAGAGAGAGTAGAAGGCATTGCAGACAAACTCCAGAACCAAAAACTCACAGGTAGAAGAGAATTCTAAACAGCAACAGCAGCAGGTTGATAAAAAGGAGGAGGAGGAGGAGGAGGAGGAGGAGGAGGAGGAGGAGGAGGAGGAGGAGGAGGAGGAGGAGGAGGAGGAGGAGGAGGGCGGCGAAAAGAAAACGAGGCGGGAGCACTAAGGAGCTATTAGCGCAGGTTGCTGACACTCTTTGTGGTTTATTTAATTATATAATAAAAGGCCGAATTGCCCCAACACAACCGGTGACAAAACCCGGCAGTTCTTCCCGCTTCGCTTTCGGTTTCACGTCTCTGGAATCGAAGCGAACGTTTTCTTAAGAGCAAGAAAACTTAATTTAGCATTGTAACGTTTTATGATGTTTGTACTAACCTCACTCTTCCTTTATTTATTTATCTGTTCATTTTTATATCTGTTTATTTTTGCGTAGGCACCTCTTTCTCAAACCTTCACATGGCATTTAAAAATTACAATGAAATCGCCAGTCAACATTAGCACAAAAATTGCTCATCATGAGTGTATGTATATGTATACTGTATGCATGTATATATATATACATATATATACATGTATGTATATGTATATATATATATATATATATATATATATATATATATATATATATATATATATATAAACACACACATCAAATCAAATTAGCAAAAAGGCAGGACATAATGGAGAAAGCTCGGCCAATTTTCTCCCGAAAGAAAGTCGCGCTTTCAAAAGAACTCTCAAATGAACTCCTATTGAAATCTGGTCCCTGTCTCTGCCAACAACTTTTCACCCAGAAACAACCGCAGATGATGGCGCCACCTGCAAGCATTAAACGGACGGAGGAAAAATAAATAGCGATACCCAAAACGAAACTGGGAATGATTACTTCTTATTCGCCCTGACTGGCAGGAGGTCTTTGTGCTTTGTTTTTGCTAACCAATCTCTCTCTCTCTCTCTTTCTCCGGGCCACCCACCCGCCAAATCCAGACCCGCGGACGCCCACCGAAAACCCCATAAGGACCGCCCATGAACAGGGCCTAGCTAGACTCGTGACAGCCGCAATAGTGGATATTAAGAGCATATTATGTCTTCGCCTCCGGGGGCCACGGAAAGAGGCAACGGCGGCGCCACCCTGGAAACGCCATCTGCTGCTTCCCGGTCCTTTTAAACAGCTTTTTGGCGGGAAGGGCATCGCCTCCCGGCGGAATAGGGGTTGCATTTTGGCGGGAAGGGTATCACCTTTTGGTGGGAAGGAGATTACCTTCTGGAGAGGAGGGCCATCACCTTTTGGTGGGAAGGAGATTACCTTCTGGAGAGGAGGGCCATCACCTTTCGGTGGGAAGGAGATTACCTTCTGGAGAGGAGGGAAATCACTTTTTGGAAGGAAGATTACCTTCTGTAGAGAAGGGCTATCTCCTTTTGAAGGGGAGGACATTACCTTCTGGAGAGAAGGACCACCTTTTGGGGGAAGGATATTACCTACTGGAGAGGAGGAAATTACCTTTTGGACGGAAGGAGGTTACCTTATGGAAAGAAGGGCCATCACCTTTTGGTGGGAAGGGGATTACCTTCTGAAGTGAAGGGAATCACCTTTAGGTGGGAAGGAGATTACCTTCTGGAGAGGAGGGCCATCACTTTTTGGAAGGAAGGAGATTACCTTATGGAGAGGAGGGGGATCACCTTTTGGTGGGAAGGGATTACATTTTGGAGAGATGGGTAACACCTTAAGGCAGGTGAGGTGGGATTACATTTTGAAAGGAAAAACTAACTTTTCGAATGGAAGAGAGATTTAATTTGGCGTGGATGGGTTCACCTTTTGAGTAGGAGGGTGTTATGCAAGTGAAGAATGGAAAGATTTTTAAAACTGAGGAAATACAAAAGTGGGAGAGAACAGAAGCCGAGGGAAACTGAATAATGAAGATGCTATCAAACAATGACATTATAAGAAGAAAAATATTTGATGAAATGGCTGATAATTTTATTATTCCTGATAATGTATGGACACAATACGGGAAGTTCACTATCATGCTTAGCAAAGTTCCACACTCTGGAATATTCATATATCAATAAATATTCGAAACAAGAGGAATTAAATTAAAAAGAGGGATAGAAATAACGAGTGAATTCACACAAGAAAATATATTACATGAAGAAAATGGCTGTAAAAATGAGTGGGAAGGAAAATAGGAAGTGGAACAGTAAATTAAAAAAAGAAAAAAAAAATATATGAGAAAAGGAGTTTGTGATGATGTAATTTTACGAGTAGGAAAAGAAAGGGAAGTATGATAAGTAAGTAAAAGTGTCTAAGACCGTGAGAATGAAAACAAGAGAAAGGGAAAAATTATGAGTGAAAGGAAATATGGAACACTGAACACTAGATGAAAAAAAAAATGTCGGTCACATTATAACACGTAAGATAACAACAATACTTATAACGATACGGAAATGCTTCGCAACAGTTAATAATCTACTAAAAAAATACAGAGTTATCCAGTGTTTTAAAATACGTTTTTATTTCGTATAATCTCACCCCATATCTTTTTTAACTTTTGGTTGGGGTGAGGTTGCTAGCCCATGACCTTCAACTAGCTCCCAGTAGTCGCTGATACTAGGCTAGGATCGATCCACGGATATACCTAATATGAGCTAAGCGCTACACCAGATACACGAAATCAGAAGGACCGCAAAAATCTGATTTACGCAGAAAATGCGTATTTCGACTGACAGTACTGTAGTACTGAACTACTGTCAGTCGATATATATTTCTTCGGTTACTTGTGTTTTTACGACCTTTTATTCCCACAGAAAACTGTTACATAGCATTACAAATAACATAACACTACTTGGAATTTATTAAACGCTCAAAGACAGCAGTATAAGAAAAATAATTTATTAATTATGATGAATTCAACAGCTATTTTTCCCGTAGCGGGGCAGTGCCGTCAGTGCGCCTCACACGATGCACTGTAGGCATTACTAAAGGTTCTTTGCAGCGTCCCTTCGGCCCCTAGCTGCAACCCCTTTCGTTCCTTTTACTGTACCTCCATTCCTATTATATTCTTCCATCTTGCTATCCACCCCTCTCTTAACAAATATTTCATAATGCAACTGCTTTGAGGTTTTCCTCCTGTTACACCTTTCAAACCTACCTACTCTCAATTTCCTTTCCAGCGCTAAATGACCTCTTAGGTCCCAGTGCTTGCCCTTTGGCCTAACTCTATATTCCATTCCATTCCATTCCAACAGCTATTATAGCAACTCCCTTTCTACGGATTTGAAGAAGCGTGAGTGTAAATAAACAAGCAATACAAGTATCTGTTTGCATCAATCTACAAATTTACATTCAACAGACACAGTTGTGAAAGATTCAAGAGATACTAAATAGGACAAAGAGAACTCCACCTTCTGGAACCGACTGATAGGAAATCCTGGTCAAACCGGTGTTGTGACTTCCACACAATATCGGTTGGACTGTTTAGCCTGAGGTGAACAAGAACGCTGGAGCGCGGGTGGCGTATTGTCATGGAGTCTACACAGTATTACAAACACACAAACAAATACACACACACACACACACACATATATATATATATATATATATATATATATATATATATATATATATATATATATGTATATATATATATATATATATATATATATATATATATATATATATATATATATATATATATATATATTATATATATATATATTATATATTACAAAGAATGAAGGAGCGAGGCTTTATGCCTTCAACTCCACAAATTTCATTTAGAAACTGTGGCTTTGTCAAATCCATTCTGGCTTTCTCTAACCTCTTGGTGGATCTATCCTACAGCATTCTGCATCTCGTCAGCAACTGCACGTAATACCTCATCTATATATATATATATATATATATATATATATATATATATATATATATATATATATATATATATATATATATATACATACACTGATATATGTATGTATATATATATATACAAAAACCGAGTGCCCACGTTTTGCATGTCTTAAAATATAAAATCCTATATACGACATAATAAGTCATTCGTGGACTCTCACACGGAAGTGACCTTAAATCAACAAACAAACAAACAATGAAACAACAACATCGGCAAACAAACAAAGCGTTATTAACGGATTTAGTAAACTAATAGCGGCGATTTCCAAAGCTTTGTTTTCGCTAATCAAGTCGCGAGGGCGACGGATTCCCAAACCTGGATTTTTCGGATCACCTGGTGGGCTTCCGGAAAGATAACCGGGAAACGTTAACCGGATCAATAACGGCAGCGTAAGGGGGAGCCTTAATCCGGAAACAGGAAATTAAGTCGGGCGCCTATACGCAAATGCGCTCGCTCGAGCGCGCAGACAACAAACGACGGACAAAAGGAGGACTGAGGAAAGTGGACTGTTATGCGCGAGTTATGATTTCCATACAATGGGAAATCTGCGCTTTTTAATTTTCTGTAAAAGAAAACTATTGTGCCGGTTTTGTCTGTCTGTCCACACGTTTTCTGTCCGCTGTCACATCTAAAAAACCACTGAGGCTAGAGGGCTGCAAATTGGCATGTTGATCGTCCACCCTCCAATCATAAACCATACCAAATTGCAGCCCTCTAGCCTTAGTAGTTTTGATTTATTTAAGGTTAAATTTAGCCTTAATCGTGCGTCTGGCAACTATATAAAATATGCCACCACCGGGCCGTGGTTAAAGTTTCATGGGCCGCGGCTCATACAGCATTATACCGAGACCACCGAAAGATAGAGCTGTTTTCGGTGTCCTTGATTATACGTTGTAGCGGCTGTACAGAAAACTCGATTGCGCCAAAGAAACTTCGGCGCATTTTTTACTTTTTTTTTATGTATATTTAAGATAATGGATGCATGTTAGTGTCAACATGTTTTCCGTTAAATTCTGTTAATTCCACTCATTTTGGACTGTGAGGGAGGTCGGAAATTTGCAAGAACAACATAATTTAGCAATAAAATCGGTACACTAAAGAGATATCATGTCAGATCTTTGTTTACATGTAAGTTAAATGCAAGAAAATATGATAAAAAATTATATGCAAATAACGATACTTCGTAGAAGTTCAATATAGTTTAACCTATATGTTTAGGAGTTCAAACTGCTTAATGCAAGGAAATAATAGCAAGGTTCACTGTAGTTTGTCCATAAACTCTATAAAGTTGTTTCATACCATTTAACTACATGTGACTATTAACTACAATCGTAAACAGTTCAAAATAGATTACTGATGAACTGATAATATCGAAGTGACTAATGTAAGTCCAGTACAGCTTACCATAACCTTGATTATACAGCATATATTTTTTCAAATGAGATCACGATCTGCTATAGGTAAATAAAATAGCAACAATTACAATAAATCAACGAAAGACAAAATGGTCTTTAATTCTTTATATAGCCTCTTAATTATTATCATTACTGGTGTCAATGAGCATTACAGTTATGACGATAAATAACCTTATTATCATTCATTTTACAAATATATATATATTATATATGTTTATACATTACAAATATATATATATATATATATATATATATATATATATATATATATATATATATATATATATATATATATATATATATAATGTCAGAGAGAGAGAGAGAGAGAGAGAGAGAGAGAATCATCACTCAAGTTATGCTGTCAGAGGCATTATCAAGACTCCCAAATCCCTTAACTAATCTTTTCCTCTTTTTAATTCTATTTTTTGTTCTCATTCTCGATAGAGGAAGAAGAAGAAGTCATCTCAACACACGACACCTGAAAACCTGTTTCCTCTCTCTCTCTCTCTCTCTCTCTCTCTCTCTCTCTCTCTCTCTCTCTCTCTGGCGAGATCTCTGAAACTGATACCAATGAATGGCGTATTACAGGGGGTGGCAGCCGGTGATATTGGTGGCCAGAGGGCGATGGCTGGGAAGGTGGGAGATTGTGGGGAGTGTGGGAGTGTAGCGTGGGGGTGGGGTGTGGGGATGATGTGCTAGAGAGACTTTCTCTGAAATTTCATCATGATGCACGAACATGAGGAGGAACAGATCTTGTGCCAGAGTTTCGCTTGGTGTCCGAGATGCGACATAATATTGAATTGAGAGGACGGTGTGAATATAGCAATACAGTTTCTATATATGAATAAACATTCTCTCTCTCTCTCTCTCTCTCTCTCTCTCTCCCAGTGACTGATGTCTTAACGTTATTTGTCACCGCACCTTTTTAAGGAAAGCAGATTGTGTGTGAGAACACTGAACATACAATAATGTTCACAGGACGATGCGAATGTAGCAATATAATTTCTATATATGAATAAACATTATCTATCTCTCTCTCTCTCTCTCTCTCTCTCTCTCTCTCTCTCTCTCTCTTCTCTCAGTGACTGATGTCTTGACGTTCTTTGGCACCGCACCTTTTCAAGGAAGGCAGATTGTACGTGCGGGCACTGAACAGAACACACAATTATGTTCACAGAAATGCAAATATAAGTTTTTTTTATAAGAACGTACTTATACAGGCAAACAATACGCGTACTGTACTGACATAAGCACACAACCAATCGTACATCAATACGTCCATAGGCAGAATTACATGAAAACAAGCAAAGTAGATAAATATCTACAAACACAAACCTCAATAACCATAATAAGAGAAATAAACATGCATAAATACAATCATACAAACATATATAAACACCAATGCAAAAGGCACACTAAAAATATATGATAATTTCGCTGCACGAGGAGCAATTTCATTTACATTAAACACCACAAAACGGTATAATGAGGTCAGCTATGTAAATTAGCGAGAGACTGTTTTTGCCCAATTCATAAATTGTAAATTTTTTTATTCAAGCAGAAAACTGAGATAAGCAGCCGACACCGCCTACTGATTAACGTACTTCGCGAACCGTTTTTGTTGTAAACACGTGTGAAGAGACAATAGATGCCGAAGAGATAAAAAAAAAAAATTCCAGTTACTTTGGCTGTGTAACCTTTGCTGTCAAATAAAATAAAATAAAATGTGAAGACCTGAAACCATAGGCGATGGAGGAAATGAAGGCAAGGAAAAGACATCGTTACCGTACTCATCTGGGTTATCTAATGATATAAAGGTATATCATATGATTGTATATATACTAACGTTTCAAGGATTTACATAAATAAGGCTTACGTAATATAATTTGCATACATATAAATATATGTATATATATATATATATATATATATATATATATATATATATATATATATATATATATATATATATATATATATATGACTGAAGAGAGAGACAGTTGGTCTCTGAAATATAGCATTTACTTTCTACATTTTGGCGTTTTTAGGGCTCCTTATATTTGATATATATATATATATATATATATATATATATATATATATATATATATATATATATATATATATATATATATATAGAGAAGAGAGAGAGAGAGAGAGAGAGAGAGAGAGAGAGAGAGAGGTTCACACGAAACGCTCTAAGCCGTGAGCATTTTGTTACATTTTCCACTACGTGCTCTCTTCACTATCCCCACCTGAATCCCCCAGACAGTACACGCAAAAGTCAATGACTTGCGGTAGCAAACTCTCTAAGTCACTCCATTTCTCAGGGTTTTAATTCAGTCAGTTATGACTGTGGAACAGATAGCCTCACTGACCTTCCCGAAGTTTGTAACGAGTATAATTTTCCTTCCTAGAACTTCCAACAAATTTCATAACTTAAACCATTCGTCTTCATATCATTTCTGCCCTAAAATGAAAAGCTGCAGTATCTGCAAAGTTTTCGAAATTGAGATATGCCACCCATTGGGCTCGTGAAACACTACTACACATGTTGCTGCAGTGTGAGAATGATTCTTCGTTGCTTTATTGAGGGAGGTCTCATTTGCAGTATTTGCAAAATCAATAGTGAGGCAAGGGAAAGCTGCAGTATCTACCATTTTTCTCAGTTTTGTATTTTGTAGATACTACAGTCTTCCATTTTAGGGCAGATTCGCCTTGAGAGAATATGTCGGATTCTGCTCAGATAAGCTGTAATGGCAAAAACTAAAAACTTTTATTCTGTTACTGGCTTTTTTTCCCCTTTAATTTAAAGCCTCCATCCTCCGGTCATTATAAACCAATCTGCACAACGTCAGTATTCACAAGTAAGGCGTGAGATGGGATCGAACTCTGGTAGACAGAAAGTGCGGGGCTTTGGAGTTAATAGCACATTCAGGCATTGCTTCCAGCACATATCGTCTGTCTTCTGGAGTTAATAGGACATTCAGGCATCACTCCCAGTACTTTTCGTCTGTTTTCTAAGTTAATAGGACATTCAGGCATTACTTCTTGTACTTTTCGTCTGTTTTCCGTTTTGATTCTACAGTAAATAAAAAAAAAAAGCTTTATCTTTTCTACTCTCAAAGTAGTTCTTTATGTTTTGTATTTTACTGACTCCTGTAACCTTCGTTTTTCAGGGCAGCTTTTTCAGGGAAGCAGGATTACCTAAACAGTTGATCTGAGTTGAATTTAATATAGAATTTAGGCCAATGGCCAAGAGCTGGGACTATTGAGGTCACTCAGCGCTGAAACGGAAATTGACAGTAGAAGTTTAAAAGGTGTAACAGGAGGAAAACTTCAAAGCAGTTGCACTATGAATCAATTGTTAGGAGAGGGTTAAGGAAAGTAAGGTGGAAGAAAAAGAATATGAAAGGAAGTAAAGTAAAAGGAACGAAAGGGGTTGCAGCTAGGGGCCGAAGGCATGCTGCAAAGAACCTTAAGTAATGCCTACAGTGCCCCGCACGAGGTGCACTGACGGCGTTACCCCCCTACGGGGACATAAACAGTTCGATAGGAACCAACGACGAAATAATAATATTACTGACATTATCGGCAATAATGATAATGACAAACAAAGACAGTAATATCGATGCTAATACAATTTATATTCAGTGTAATATATATATATATATATATATATATATATATATATATATATATATATATATATATATATATATATATATACACACACACATATACATATAGTGTGTTACAACCAACAACTGTATCACGCGAATGGTTGGAAGCCATCCGCTGATAGGCATATCATCATTACCATCATCATCATCATCATCAGCGCTTGATATTGCAGGTGAAACCGCGCACGTTTGAAGAAAATCATCCGGAATCATTTCTAATGCCAGAGAGAGAGAGAGAGAGAGAGAGAGAGAGAGAGAGAGAGAGAGAGAGAGAGAATGTTTGACGTAACTCGTTCTAAAGAAAGTGAGGGAAACGTCATCAATCATACCATCACTTTCGAGTTTTTTTTTTTTTTTGTGGGTGAATTTTACTAAAACCGGACTTATTTTTTTCCCGAAGGAAACTTGCGATTATCTTCGATTCTACTATTACGACCAGGGAGGGGGAGGGTGCTGGTGGTAGTGGTGGTAGTAGTAGTAGTAGTAGTAGTAACAATCTTTTATATGAGTAGTAGCGTCCTTCTCACTGTTTTCATTTCTGGTAGTAGGATTATAAATAGCAGTATCAGCATTGCTATTAGACGTAGTAGCAGTTACAGAATTATTAGCTTGATAAAAATCTTTTATGCCAGTAGTAGCGTCCTTCTCACTGTTTTCATTTCTTGTAGCAGGATTACAAATAGCAGTAGCAGCTTTGCTATTAGAAGTAGTAGCAGCTGCAGAATTATCAGCAAAGTATTATTAAGTAGCAGTAGCAGTTATAGAAGTATTATGGTAAAAACTTATACAGCATTACCAGTACAACAGTATCAAGAGTATTCAATGCCTTGACAAAAAATAATGTCTATATAACGATAATCATTATGGAGATTCAAAGGCTTGTACCAAATGAAGCCTTTCCCTATAAAGAAGCTGATGGCAAAGAAATAAATAAATAAATAAATAAATAATGATGATAATATCACGATAAATTACGATCGACGGAAGCAAATTTATGCAGAGATAACCGACTGGGACATAATTAGTCACTAGCAATGATAAACATTTCCTCAGGCGACTTGCCCGATACCACCAAGTCATAAAACCTAGCCGAAGTCACCTGCGATTTGCGCACCTGGAAGAAAACTACGAGACAATTAACCACTACAAATCGCACGGCAAACGAGTTATGCAAATCATATCCCCACAGTGCTATGATGACAATAAGCAAAATGATAATCTGCAATGTTTCCCAAATAACAGCGTGAAAAAGTGGTCAGAAAATCCCCTTAAAAACTAGCGGCGCTCGAAAAATGTCTTTGTCCCAGTTACTTGATGATAATTAACTACTTTCTGAAAAAAAGATAAAAAAAAAACACAAAGGATGACTCGGTCCTTAAGGTTATATGAACAGCAAGTCGTGTTTTTCAAAAAGGTTGTTTAATATGACCTGATAAGGGATGGGAATAATGAACACCTGACACTCATTATCACTCTTTTTTCCTTACGGGTATTCTGAACGTCTGACTTTGTTACTCTCTCTCCTTTTCCCTTAAAGGCATTCTGTCCCTGTTTCCGAATCCTCCATTCTTTTCCCGGTTCTCCTGTTACTGCATACTCATGAGAGAAAGCCGAGATCAGGGAACAGGGCGAAATCTATTTCGTAATCGCGAGTTGGGGCTGACTTGGCTGATAAAGCTGTTTTTCAAGAGTTGTACGCGTTGCTGGAAATAACTAATCTTTTCTTTTATAAGGTAAGTTGTCCGATGGTGGTGAAGAAGGAGGAGGAGGAGGAGGAGGAAGAGGAGGAGAGGAGGAGGAGGTGGGAAAGAAGAGAAAGAGATGGAGAAGAAAGATGCAGCTGATGATCCTTAAGATATCACTCGGCCACATTCCTATGCAGGCACTTGACTTCGACCGACTCTCTCTCTCTCTCTCTCTCTCTCTCTCTAAAACAAAGGTGAATTACTCATCCCCACTCACAGAGAACACCTCTCCTGAAAACTGAAAATAATTCTCTCTCTCTCTCTCTCTCTCTCTCTCTCTCTCTCTCTCTCTCTCTCTCTCTCTCCTGTATTTTTAATTTCAATCGCTTCTTCCAGATAAAACCAAAGACATAAATAAAACTTGATATGAATGTGATCAGATCTATGAAAAAATTCACCGTACAAACTTGATAAAAGTACGGATTTCAAAGCTTAGGAATCTTAGTTCATAGTTCTTATTATTAATCAGAAGATGAACCCTATTCATATGGAACAAGCCCACAAAAGGGGGCCACTGGCTTGAAATTCAAGCTTCCAAAGAATATGGTGCTCGTCAGGAAGAAGTAAGATGAGGTAAGGGAAAATACAAAAAGAAAGAAGAGATCTCACTTATTAAAAAACGAAAAAAAAATTAATAAAAATGTATTAAAATGATACAGGCATTCTAAATACATCTGGTCGATTGGGTGGGAGCTTACCAGCATATTTTTTTTTATTTCTTAATTCAAATGGAAAAAAAAAACTCCGTAAAAGAAAAACATTCACCATACAAAACCGTTCTTTTTCGAACGGCGCTTTGCTGGACGTTCTCCCAACGCACGGCGCTTGATTAACGGCACGTAAAGATGCAAAAAGGTAGAATTAACCCTACGTGAAAAAGGGGGGTTCCCGAAGTGGCTTTGTAATCAGCGATCGTCAGACGGCGATGGGCGAGAGGGAGGAGGGGGGGTTTCCGTGATAGGGAGGCGATGCGTAATTTCCATCTCTCTCTCTCTTCTTTCTCTCTCTCTCTCAATAGGAGAAACTGCAGGAGTCCAAAAGCCTCCCCTTACCCCCTCTCTCTCTCTCTCTCTCTCTCTCTCTCTCTCTCTCTCTCTCTCTCTCAATAGGAGAAACTGCAGGAGTCAAAAAGCCTCCCCTTACCCCAGTCTCTCTCTCTCTCTCTCTCTCTCTCTCTCTCTCTCTCTCTCAATAGGAGAAACTGCAGGAGTCAAAAGCCTCCCCTTACTGTCTCTCTCTCTCTCTCTCTCTCTCTCTCTCTCTCTCTCTCTCTCTCTCTCTCTCTCTCAATAGGAGAAACTGCAGGAGTCAAAAAGCCTCCCCTTACCCCTCTCTCTCTCTCTCTCTCTCTCTCTCAATCTCTCTCTCTCTCTCTTTCTCTCTCAATAGGAGAAACTGCCTTCCAAATGCCTCCCTCTCTCTCTAGTCTCTCTCTCTCTCTCTCAATAGGAGAAACTGCAGGAGTCAAAAGCCCCTGTCCTCTCTCTCTCTCTCTCTCTCTCTCTCTCTCTCTCTCTCTCTCTCTCTCTCTCTCTCTCTCTCAATAGGGGAAACTGCAGGAGGTCATAATCTACTAAATATTGCAGAACACGATGAGATAAAATTCAATACAAAGAAAAAATTGGACAAATTGACGTGAACAAAAATTTTAAATGCTGAAGAAAAAGCCTATAAACACACACACACACACACACACACACACATATATATATATATATATATATATATATATATATATATATATATATATATATATATATATATATTTTAAAAACACTGAATAAAATATTAAGAAACCAAAAATAAAATGGAAAAATATACAAGCTACTGAATACGAAAACCAATTTATAAAAAAACTAGACAACTGAAAGAGAAACTAAAAAATAAGAAACCTAAAAATATGAATACCGAAAAAAAGAGGGTCGTACACCAGAGAGCAAAAATCAGGTCACGTTCGCAGGTAATCAGGAGAACCGCTCAGCTCCTGCAGCGTCGCAAACGGAAATTAACAAGCGAATGCCAGGTGAGCAGGGATCAGGTGAGTGAGCGCAGATTAAAAAAAAAAAAAAAGATATAAGGAGGAAAAAAGGCAAAAAACGAGGACACCTTTACCCTCTCTCTCTCTCTCTCTCTCTCTCTCTCTCTCTCTCTCTCTCTCTCTCTGCAGGTACATGGTGTGCGGTTCTTTACGACCAATCGATGGGTATTCGTGTCACGGGAATGAGGAAGGTGGGTAGTTGGCAGAGGGGGTCACTGTTACCACACAGAGACAGCCACTAAGCTCGAGATGAAACGGGAACTGGTAGGAATGGAATGGAATATAGAATTTAGGCCAAAGGCCAAGCACTGGGACCTATGAGGTCATTCAGCGCTGAAAGGGAAATTGAGAGTGAGCGTAGAAGGGCTTGAAAGGTGTAACAGGAGGAAAACTTTGCAGTTGCACTATGAATCATTGTTAGGAGAGGGTAGATAGCAAGATGGAAGGAGAATATGAACGGAGGTACAGTAAAAGGAATGAAAGTGGTTGCAGCTAGGGGCCGAAGGGACGCTTCAAAGAGCTTTAAGTAATGCCTACAGTGCACCTCACCTGAGGGGTAGAGAATTGGTAGGAGAGGCTATGAAGGAAGGACAGAGCTTCAGTACTAACCACAGACCCTGATAAGAGATAGAATGAGGTCTGAGACAAACTGATGATTGTTTGAGAAGAGATGAAAAAGAAGAGACAGTTAAAAAAGAATAAAAATACATAAAACAAAGAACTGACTGACATGAAATATGCCATGGAACTCACTGGAAAAACAGTATAAGAATGGATCCTTTAATATGAAAAAATAAAATTCATAAGAAACAAGGTGAAATGAAAGGAAGCCATTATTCAAAGGGAATAAGAAAATAAAATGGAATAAAGACGTAACAGAAAATGGTAAACATGAAATGGAAAGAGAATAACGAACACAAACTTAAGAGAATGTCATTCTGCAACAGTGCTTTTCTGAATCTTCTCGTAAGGAACACTGCCATCAACCATACACGAGGTCTTCATTCTCCATCTCCAGAGGCCATACAGCATCTTACAAAGATACGTTGCTGATTTCATTTATGAGGAACTCATACTGCACGCTTAGTATTTAGATGGCATGCTACAATCTGTTGCAAGGATGTCATCCCGAATCCTTGCAGGATGTAGCACCATCCTTGTCCTTCTGTCAAAACCATGAACAGGCAAATTTCGTTGTTGCATTAGAATGCAACACAATTAACTGAGATTCTAACTTCCATCAGAAAAGCTGCATATATATATATATATATATATATATATATATATATATATATATATATATATATATATATATATATATATATATATAGAGAGAGAGAGAGAGAGAGAGAGAGAGAGAGAGAGAGAGAGAGAGAGAGAGAGAGAAAAATGTTGTTTCAAAAGCAGAACTGTGACAGATGTTGAGACCATCATCACGCCCAAACCATAAAATGAGATTCAGGGCTTCAAATAACCACCAGTGTATGATAACACGAGAAAATGCATTGCCTTCGATCATCCACTATATAATCAGAGAGAGAGAGAGAGAGAGAGAGAGAGAATGCGGGTTACCATACTTGCCAGCTGAGATATATAATAGTGATATCAAGGGAACAGCTGTTCTAAACATTGCTTTAGGTGATTATCCATATTTTTTTATGTTTGTCAAAAACTTTTGATAGAAAACATTTCATAATAAATTTTCATGTTTTGTAATTTTTTAGGGTACAAATTTCCCGCTTTTGGAAACACGTACGAAAGCCTGATAACCATATTTTTCCTCACCATGAAGGTGATATACATACAAACATATGTATATTATATATACATACATACACACACATATAATATGTATATATATATATATATATATATATATATATATATATATATATATATATATATATATATATATATATATATATATATGCATATGCAGCTCTTTCCTATTTAGTAGACATGGCGTCAGAAGAGGTAAAGTCTTCCCGCTCTCAGCATATCTTTACGAGTGAGGTTGCTAGACCACACCCTTTTTTTTCCTGGCCAAGCATACGTGAAACTCTAAACCTCCCAAATCCATCTTATTAAATAAACCTGAACATTAGTTCATCTGTCACTTGAAGGAAGACTTATCGAATATAACTGAATATTTAGGCCAAAGGCCAATCACTGGGACCTATGGGGTCATTCAGCGCTGAAACGGAAATCGACAGTAAAAGGTTTGAAAGGTGTAACAGGAGGAAAACCTCAAAGCAGTTGCACTATGCATCAATTGTTAGGAGAGGGTTAAGGAAAGTATGATGGAAGAAAGAGAATATGAAAGGAGGTACAGTAAAAGGAACGAAAGGGGTTTGCAGCTAGGGGCCGAGGGCACGCTGCAAAGAACCTTCAGTAATGCCTACAGTGCATCGCAT